>NC_081394.1:4639162-4671662 GCF_030684315.1 Stegostoma tigrinum | reverse complement strand
TTATATGTACCTGGAAAGGGTCAGGAAGCCAGACAGATGCACTGCATCCGAGGAGAGCGGCATTCACTGGAAGGAGGGTAAGTGTGGGCAGGATGTGGAATCAATGGACTGAATGGCCTCCTCTACTACACACCCTTCTACCTCTTGTTGACACGGTAGGACCGAGAGTGATCAAACCCGACGTGATTTGTCTTAAAACGCGGCAGGAATTGACGGAGTGAGTGTGGGATTTGAGAAGAGTTGAGGGATGTGGTCAGGATTGCTGCTAGCTACGGCAGGGCTCATAGCTGTCTCCTTGCAACTGCAGGCCCTCTATCCCCTTCTACAGGTTTCTCATTGGGACTGCAAACCTGCCCCAACCCCCAGCATCTGCCAACTCCCCACAGTCACCCTTTAAGGATCTGGGTCATTTATCATTGTGCAACTATAATTCTCCTCCCAGGTTTCCCAGCAAACTGTCATCTTGTAGACGCCACCTCTGATTGCTGTACATTTAGAAAGCCCCGGGCAAAGAGAGCCAAAGAGGGTCTGAATATTTGGGAGTGTGGGCTGGAGTGGGACGTGGTCAGAGTCCTAAGCAGGAAGCTAAAAATTCTGGCAATTACGAGAAAACAACTCTGATAGCACTGCGGGCTGGGTATTTATTTAATTCATTTGCAAGACAGGGTGGGTATTTATTGCCCTGTCCCTAGTTGCCCCCCTTGAGAGGGTGGGGGTGTGCTGCCTTCTTGAGCCACTGCAGTCCCCATGTGCTGTAGGGTTGACCCACAGTGCCCCTTAAGGAGGCAAATTCCAGGATTCTGACCCAGCGACACTGAAGGAACGGCGATATATTCCCAAGTCAGGATGGGGAGTGGAGGGGAACTTGCAAGGGGCTGGTGTTCCCATGTATCTGCCGCCCCTTGTCCTTCTGGATGGAAGTGGGTCGTGGGTTTGGAAGGTGCTGCCTGAGGATCTTTGGTGAATCTCTGCAGAGCATCTTGTAGATGGTACACACTGCTGCGACTGAGCGTCGGTGGGGGGAGGGAGTGGGATGTTTGTGGATGTGGGGCCAATCGAGTCGGGGGCTGCTCTGTCCTGGATGGTGTCGAGCTTTTTGAGTGTTGTTGGGGCTGCCCCCATCCAGGGGCAAGTGGGGATCATTCCATCCCCCTCCTGACTTGTGCCTTGTTGTTTTATTTCAAAAATATACTTTTTTCATACAAAAATCTCTTGGTATGTTTACCTTGTCACAAATGTAGTTCAATTCTGTACAATAGTATATGAAACAACCAAACAAACACTTGAAATAACAAGGTGTAGAGCTGGATGAACACAGCAGGCCAAGCAGCATCAGAGGAGCAGGAAGGCTGATGTTTCGGGCCCAGACTCTTTTTCTGAAGAAGGGTCTAGGCCTGAAACGTCAGCTTTCCTGCTCCTCTGATGCTGCTGGGCCTGCTGTGTTCATCCAGCCCTACACCTTGTTATCTCAGATTCTCCAGCATCTGAAGTTCCTGCTGTCTCTGAAACTACTTGAGTTTGACTCTCGCGGACAGGTTTATGTGGGGAGTCAGGAGGGGAGTTACTTGCTGCAGGATTCCCAGCCTCTGTCCTAATGTTATAGCCCAGGATTGTTCCAGGTGACTGAGAATGTCATTCAAGGGGCTCTGCATTTATGTGACTGCCTGCACTCAGAAACAGAATTTTGATCCTCCACTCCCATCACAGACTAAATGATTTTATCCTTTAGACCTTCAGTGAGATTCCAAACAGTGCTTCGGAATAATGGAGCTGGAAGGTGGGAGGGTGGGAATCATCTATCAGAGAGACAGGAAATGCTAACCACCAAGGTGTAGGTAGGGAAATGAAACAGAATTTCTGGAGAGGGACAGATTGTAACATTGTCAGACTGTGCTTTGTATCTCACTCCACAGTAAGCTGGGGAGGGACAGATTGGAGGCTATTCCTCGGTCAGAATATTAAACCATATCACCGAGTCTTAGTAGCGAGGATCATGGAAGGCTACTTAAAATCGCACAAAGTTCAAACCTGTTTAGGGGCAAGTTCTTTTTGCAGCTTTCGTTATTAACCCATTAGCTCTCAGCTCTTCAGATTTGAAACAAGACTGGGTTTGGGTGAGGTTGGTTTCTGTCGAGAGCAGGTTCCAGGGAATCAGAATTGGGCTCAGAGGGAGTGAGAGGTTTTCCGGGAAAGTGCGATGAATGTCACGAATTCTAAGGAAGGAGAAATGCAGAGGCCCAGAGTCCGGGAGGCAGGACAGTGTAACATTTTGGGTCGAGATACACAGAATGTGAGAAGGAGTCAGAGTTGCGATACAACTTCAGGGAATAATATCAACGCAGTCGAAAATAGTAAAACATTTTATCTGGATTCAGAAAACACTTGTAACAAGATAGACAAATGAGCAACACCAACAGAGACAGGTTGAATGTATTCCATTCTTCGGGAAGGGAGCGATATGGAAAATCAGGGAATGACGGGCAGTTAAACACAACACCTACAGTAGGAGAGCTGTCAGCAGCTGTTATGGACCAGACCAGACCCCCTCAAAATATTTTCAGAAGATAGACTAGACCCTAATTTTTTCTTATTTTAAAGGTAAGTGTGAACTGTTGTGTTCCAGATGCAGTGTGACTGATCCAGATACTCAACGTTAAGCAAAACACAATTTATTCAAATACTGGGTGTACTGGACAGAGAAGAAGTTTATCTCAGAGTACAGGGCCTTGATCAGATCGGCCCTTTGGCCGAAGAGTGGCAGATGGAGTTTAACTGAGATAAATGTGAGGTGCTGCATTTTGGAAAGGCACATCAGGGCAGGACTTATACACTTCATGGTAAAGTCCTGGGGAGTGTTGCTGAGCAAGGAGACCTTGGGGGGGCAGTTCTTAGTTCCTTGAAAGTGGAGTCGCAGGTCGACAGTGAAGAAGGTGTTCGGTACGCTTCCCTTTGTCGGTCGTGCATTGAGTATAGGGAGTTGGAGGGTCATGTTGCAGCTGTAGAGGACATTAGTTAGGGCCACTTTTGGAATACTGCGTTCAATTCTGGTCTCCCTGCTACAGGAAGGATGTTGTTGAACTTGAAAGGGTTCAGAAAAGGATGTTGCCAGGGTTGGAGGGTTTGAGCTACAGAGAGAGGCTGAATAGGCTGGGGCTATTTTCCCTGGAGTGTCGGAGGCTGAGGGGTGACCTTATAGAGGTTTATAAAATCATGAGGGACGTGGATAGGGTGAACAGCTTCTTTTCCCTGGGGTAGAGTCCAAACCTAGAGGGGCATAGGTTTAAGGTGAGAGGGTTAAGATTTAAGAGGGACCTAAGGGGCAACTTTTTCACACAGAGGGTGGTGCGTATATGGAATGAGCTGCCAGAGGAAGTGGTGGGGGCTGGTACAGTTACAGCATTTAAAAGGCATCTGGATGGACATATGGGTAGGAAGAGTTTAGAGGGATATGGGCTGACTGCTGGCAAATGGGACTGGATTAATTTAGGACATCCAGACAAGTTGGATCAAAGGGTCTATATGTGGGCTGTACAGCTCTATGATTCTATAGTTAAAATACAGCAAAAGAGAGAAGAACTTAACTCTATTGTAAAACTTAACAGAACAGTAGACACAGTAGCAATTACTAATCAATTGTTCCAGTGCAATAAAAATCCCATAAACATAGCTCTTGGCAAAAAGGCAAGCTCAGAAACTAGATTTTCTCACACTCAACACCCACAGTATGAAGAGGATCCCCAGCTTTCATCTGTAACCAAAAGAGGGGAAAATTGGCTTTTACTTTTTTTATAACTCCACTAGCTTCTGAAAAATTTAAAAACTAAAACAAAAAGCAGTGATAATGGGAAATGCAGATGCTGGAGAACCCAAGATAACAAAGTGTGGAGCTGGATGAACACAGCAGCCAAGCAGCATCTCAGGAGCACAAAAGCTGACGTTTCGGGCCTAGACCCTTCATCAGAGAGGGGGATGGGGAGAGGGAACTGGAATAAATAGGGAGACAGGGGGAGGCGGACCGAAGATGGAGAGAAAAGAAGATAGGTGGAGAGGAGAGTATAGGTGGAGAGGTAGGGATGGGATAGGTCAGTCCAGGGAAGACGGACAGGTCAAGGAGGCGGGATGAGGTTAGTAGGTAGGAAATGGAGGTGCGGCTTGGGGTGGGAGGAAGGGATGGGTGAGAGGAAGAACAGGTTAAGGAGGCAGAGACAGGTTGGACTGGTTTTGGGATGCAGTGGGTGGAGGGCATGAGCTGGGCTGGTTTTGGGATGCAGTGGGTGGAGGGGACAAACTGGGCTGGTTTTGGGATGCGGTGGGGGAGGGGGAGATTTTGAAGCTGGTGAAGTCCACATTGATACCATTGGGCTGTAGGGTTCCCAAGCGGAATATGAGTTGCTGTTCCTGCAACCTTCGGGTGGCATCACTGTGGCACTGCAGGAGGCCCATGATGGACATGTCATCTGAAGAATGGGAGGGGGAGTTAAAATGGTTCGCGACTGGAAGGTGCAGTTGTTTATTGCGAACCGAGCGGTGGTGTTCTGCAAAGCGGTCCCCAAGCCTCCGCTTGGTTTCCCCAATGTAGAGGAAGCCACACCGGGTACAGTGGATACAGTATACGTCTTCCTCTCACCTATCCCCGCGTCCCACCTCAAGCCGCACCTCCATTTCCTACTTACTAACCTTATCCTGCCCCCTTGACCTGTCCGTCCTCCCCAGACAGACCTATCCCCTCCCTACCTCCTCTCCACCTACCTTCTCGTCTATCCATCTTCGGTCCGCCTCCCCCTCTCTCCCTATTTATTCCAGAACCCTCACCCCAACCCCCTCTCTGAAGAAGGGTCTAGGCCCGAAACGTCAGCTTTTGTGCTCCTGAGATGCTGCTTGGCCTGCTGTGTTCATCCAGCTCCACACTGTGTTAACATAAAGCAGAAACCCTGGTCCGTGAGAGCTGGCCACACCATCCAGGCTGCTTCTATTGTTCCAACTTTAACAAAAATGAAACCTCACAAGATGCTTTCATTATCACAGTCAGCCTCTCATTCAATCTCTCTCGTAAAAGAAACCAGGACAAAATACATCTCTTAAAGCTACAGCATTGTCACAAGCTGCTCGGAAAGATGTTAGGACCGGGCACTTAGGAATGTCAAGGTAATTGGGCAGAGTCCACATGGTTTGGTGAAAGGGGATTGCATTTCATTGATCCTCTGGTGTTGTTTGAGGAGGGAGCATTTGTGTGGATAAGAGGGAGTTGGTGAATGTGCTGTGCTGATATTTCCAGAAGGCATTTGATAAAGGGTGCCAACTGGGTTATTGTGGAAAATATTAGTTCGGGTAGAAAATTAGCCACCTACTAGGCAGCATTAGGAATAAATGAGTCTTTTTTTAATCCGGGAAGATGGAATGTATAGTGTGCCACAGGGTTCAGAGCTAGATCCTTAACATTTTAATCTTTTACACAGTTTGGATTTGGATGTAGGAACTGAAGGTACGGTAGTTAAATTTACTGATGACACAAGAGTGAGGAAAAACCGCCATAGAAAACAGCAGGACCGAAGGAGAGTCACGCTTGATTCAAAATGTCAACTCAGTTTCTCTCTCCGCAGGTGCTGCCAGACCTGTTGAGTTTCGAGAACATTCACTGGGTTTGTTTCCGATTTTCAACATCTGCAGTCTTTTGCCTTTATATAGGTTGGGGAGTAAATTGTCAGCTACGCTTCCCCCTATACCTCCGCCCCCCTCACCCCCATCCGAGGCCGAAAGCAAACTTTCCAAATCTGACAGGGGTTCGCCCGTACATCGTCCAACCTGACCTACTGTATCTGTTGCTCCCAATAGGGCCACCTCTACGTCGATGAGACCAGGCGCAGACTTGGGGACCATTTCATGGAGCATTTGCATGCAATAATCTTCGGGTCACCAACCACTTTAATACCCCCTGCACTGTTTGGGCGATATGTCCATCTCGGGCCTCCTCCAGTATCACAATGGCACCGTCCACCAACTGGAGGAACAGCGCCTCATATTTCGCCCTCAGGAGCCCACAACCCAATGGCCTAAATGTGGAATTCACCAGTTTTGAAATCTCCCCAACCCCAGCCTCACCCCATGACCAACCCTCCCTCTCACTGCCTCCGTGACCTGTCCATCTCTATCCCACCTATCCGCCCCACCCTTCCTTCTGAACAATCTGCACTCACCTATCACCATCCCACCTACCCTCCCCCAGGCCGACCCCTCTTCCCCACATTTATTTCAGATCGCCCTTCCCCCTCCCCATTTCTGAAGAAGGGTCCTGACCCAAAATGTTGACTCCTCTGAAGCTGCTCGGCCTGCTGTATTCCTCCAGCTTCACACTGTGCTATCTCTGACTCCAACCTCGGCAGTTCTTGCTATCTCCAAAGAAAGTATTGACCTTCATGTCCTTTTAAAATCTCTCTCCTCTCACCTTAAAAATATGCCCCCTAGATTTGAAAAGATACCTCCCATTAACCTTATTGATGCCTCTCATGATGTTATAAGCTTCAATAATGTTGCCTCTCAACCTCCTGTGATAAAAGTCCCAGCCTTATCCAGTCTCTCCCCATAACTCAAACACTCCATTCTGGCATTATGCTGGTTAATGCCCTCTGAACCCTCTCCAGTTTAATAATATCCATCCGGTAACTGGGTGACCAGAACTGGACACAGTACTTCAGAAGAGGCGTCAACAATGTACTGTACAACCTCAACATAATGTCCCAACTCCTATACTCAAAGGATTGAGCAATGAAGGCAGGTGTGCTAAATGTCTCCTTAACCCTCCTGTCTACAAATTATGTAAACTTCAAAGAACTTTGTACCCGAACCTCGAGGTCCCTCTGTTCTGCAGTCCCACCAAGTTCCTGCTTTTAATTGTGTGAATCTTGCTCTCGTTTGTTTTACCAAAATGCATAACCTCACATTTACCTTAATTAATTAAACGCTATCTCCAATTCCTTAGCCCATTGAGCTATTGGACAAAATCCCTTTGCAATCTTCACTGTCCAGTATGTTACCAAGTTGGCATCATGCACAATCCCAGATTTCCTATATACCAATCCGAATTATTTATATGTACAACAAACAAAAGTGGACCCAGGAAGACAACAAAGTGATAGACATAGTTTGAGTGACTTGGCAAAGATGTGGCAAATGCAGGACAATGTGGGAAAATATGAAATTGTCCCACTTTGTCGGGGAAAATTAAAAAAGAAGATTATTGTCTGAGCAGTGAGAGGTTGCAGAGCGCTGAGATGCAGAGGGATCTGAGTGGCATAGCACACAAATCAGAGATGATAATGATGCAGGCTCAGCAGGGAATTAGGAAAGCTTAATAGGATGTGATGGTTTATTGTGATGGGATTCAAACACAAGAATTTGAGAGGATATCCTTCAGTTAGACAAGGCACTGTCACACAGCATCTGGAGAACTGTGTACACAACAGGTCACTGTACAGAGGGAAGGATATTAATGTGATTGAAGCAAATTTGAGATGATTTATCAGACTAATACCAGAGACAGGGAGGGCTTGTAACTCCTGAAATTTTGAAGAGATCTGTTGTTTGAAGTGGGTCAGAATCTGAGGAATTTTTGACAGGGTGCATGTGCAAAGGATGGGTCTAGAAGCCCTAGAATTCTGGGACGCTGCTCAAGGAAAAAAATGGCAGACAAGAAAACAGATTTTTCTTTCTCAAAATGCCTTAAATTTCACAACCTTTTTCATCAAAGGTTGTCAAGAAAGAGTCCAAGAATAATTTTTAAGGTAACAGGGGTTAAATTTTGTAATGACAATCAAGCGAAAGGTTACCAGGGAGAAGATATAACAGGAATATTTAGATCAGCTGTGGTTTCGCTAAAAGACAGAAGATAATGGATGGGAAGACTGGCCTCCGCCTGTTCCTGATTTATATATTTCTACAGAAAGGTCACTCCAAAACACACATGCAAAAGAAAAGTTCAGGAGCAAGTTACCAGAAAACCCTACTGTGCAGCGATCAATAATCTCAAATTCAAAAATATCAGGGTGATATTGTCAGGCCCATTGTCAGATGAGTTTCCTCAAGTAATTACTATCAGTACAGAGGGAGGGCCGCACTGTCGGACGGTCAGTGCTGAGGGAGCGCCGCACTGTCGGACGGTCAGTGCTGAGGGAGTGGGCACTGTCGGAGGGTCAGTGCTGAGGGAGCGCCGCACTGTCGGAGGATCAAAGCTGAGGAAGCGCCGCACTGTCGGAGGGTCAGTACTGAGGGAGCGGGCACTGTCAGAGGCTCAGTGCTGAGGGAGCGGGCACTGTCGGAGGGTCAGTGCTGAGGGAGCGCCGCACTGTCGGAGGGTCAGTGCTGAGGGAGTGGGCACTGTCGGAGGGTCAGTGCTGAGGGAGCGGGCACTGTCAGAGGTTCAGTGCTGAGGGAGCGGGCACTGTCGGAGGGTCAGTGCTGAGGGAGCGCCGCACTGTCGGAGGGTCAGTGCTGAGGGAGTGGGCACTGTCGGAGGGTCAGTGCTGAGGGAGCGGGCACTGTCAGAGGTTCAGTGCTGAGGGAGCACTGCACTGTCGGAGGGTCAGTGCTGAGGGAGCACCGCACTGTCGGAGGGTCAGTGCTGAGGGGGCGGGCACTGTCGGAGGGTCAGTGCTGAGGGAGCGGGCACTGTCGGACGGACAGTGCTGAGGGAGCGGGCACTGTCGGACGGACAGTGCTGTGGGAGCAGGCACTGTTGGACGGACAGTGCTGAGGGAGCGGGCACTGTCGGACGGACAGTGCTGAGGGAGTGCTGCTCTGTGGGAGCATGTTCTTTCTAACTGTTGTATTTTTCTCTGAGGAGGTCACTAATTCTGCCCGCTTCATGAGTCCCAACGAGACAGAACGAGAGAGACGGGAGATGAAACTTCTGCTGATCATTCTTTTGCCTCAGTTTGCTCTCAGTCTAGGTAAGTGTTATGTATTGGAACATTTTGGCCAGTCTTTATGTTTGAGACTTGCTCACTGCTTTCCTGTTCCCAAAGTAACTCCCCTGTTCGGTCCTGGACCCCCTGACTCTTACTCTCAGTCCCGGGAGTATGCCAACCATCCCCTGGTCTGACCCGTTCTGAATTGGCTTCCACGTTTCCTTATCCTCCCACCAACCCTTGTCCTCTGCCCAGCTTCCCAGGCACTTTTGTGCCTGTTCCCACCATGTCGACTTGATAGGGAGTGTGTGAGACAAGACAGACTGAGGCAAATACAATGTGAGATATACATGGAGATGGAGAGAGAGAGACAGTGAGGAAGATCCAGATTGGGTTATACGCAGAGAGAAAGAGAGATGGATGGTGAAAATGAAAGGCAGGCAGAGAGTCAGAGTGAGAGACAGACCAAAAGAGACAGCTAAGATGAAGAGACAGTGAGATGGAAAAGGATGGAGAAATATTCAGATTGTGATAAGGCAGGAGACACACAGAGAGAGAGAGAGAGAGAGAGAGAGAGATGAAGGCGGAGCGAGAAACAGTGAGATAGGGAGAGAGATTAAAACAGAGAGGGACAGAGTGGGACACTGAAAAAGGCTGAAAGAGAGAGAGAGAGGAATAGCTACAGACAAATATGAATCGCAGAAAAGCAGTATCGCAGTATGCAGTATCGCAGTATGCAGTATCGCAGTATCGCAGTATGCAGTATCGCAGTATGCAGTATGCAGTATCGCAGTATGCAGTATCGCAGTATGCAGTATCGCAGTATCACAGTATGCAGTATCGCAGTATGCAGTATCGCAGTATGCAGTATGCAGTATCGCAGTATCGCAGTATGCAGTATCGCAGTATGCAGTATCGCAGTATGCAGTATGCAGTATCGCAGTATGCAGTATCGCAGTATGCAGTATCGCAGTATACAGGTAGAACACCTAGTAAGGAAGGCAAATGGAATTTTGACATTTCTTGCTAAAGGAATGGAGTATCAAGGACTACAACATTGCCCCCCCCCCCGCCCCACCCCGCAGTGATCGAGAATACCCTCGACCGTGTTCGCCCGCATTTCTCGCAACTCACCCGTCACACCCGCTCCCTGCAATGACAACCAAATAGAATCCCCCTCATCCTCACACACCACCCCACCAGCCTCCAGATACAACGCATCATCCTCTGACACTTCCGCCATCTACAATCCGACCCCACCACCCAAGACATTTTTCCATCCCCACCCTTGTCTGCTTTCCTGAGAGACCACTCTCTCCGTGACTCCCTTGTTCGCTCCACACTCCCCTCCAACCCCACCACACCCGGCACCTTCCCCTGCAACCGCAGGAAATGCTACACTTGCCCCCACACCTTCTCCCTCACCCCTACCCCAGGCCCCAAGATGACCTTCCATATCAAGCAGATGTTCACCTGCACATCTGCCAATGTGGTATACTGTATCCACTGTACCTGGTGTGGCTTCCTCTACATTGGGGAAACCAAGCGGAGGCTTGGGGACCGCTTTGCAGAATACCTACGCTCGGTTCGCAATAAACAACTGCATCTCCCAGTCGCGAACCATTTCCACTCCCCCTCCCATTCTTTAGATGACATGTCCATCATGGGCCTCCTGCACTGCCACAATGATGCCACCCGAAGGTTGCAGGAACAGCAACTCATATTCCGCTTGGGAACCCTGCAGCCCAACGGTATCAATGTGGACTTCACCAGCTTCAAAATTTCCCCTCCCCACCCACCCCCCCCCCCCCGCCCCCACTGCATCCCAAAACCAGCCCAGCCCGTCCCTGATAACAAAGTGTGGAGCTGGATGAACACAGCAGGCCAAGCAGCATCTCAGGAGCACAAAAGCTGACGTTTTGGGCCTAGACCCTTCGTGCTTGGCCTGCTGTGTTCATCCAGCCCCACATTTTGTTATCTTGGATTCTCCAGCATCTGCAGTTCCCATTGTCTCCCAGCTCGTCCCCATCTCCCTAACCTGTCCTTCCTCTCACCTATCCCCTACCCCCACCTCTAGCCCCACCCCCATCTCCCACTCAGTAACCTCATCCTGCCCCCTTGACCTGTCCGTCCTCCCTGGACTCCTATCTTCTCCTCTATCCATCTTCTACCCACCTCTCCCTCTTTCCCTATTTATTTCATATTCCCCCTTCCCCTCCCCCGTTTCTGATGAAGAGTCTAGGCCCGAAACATCAGCTTTCCTGCTCCTCTGATGCTGCTGGGCCTGCTGTGTTCATCCAGCTCCACACCTTGTTACCTCTGTAAGAGTAGGGAAGTTTTGCTGTAACGATAGAAACCCTTAGTGAGACCAAACCTGGAGTATTGTGTACAGGTTTGGTCCCCCGCCACTTGTGAAGTGGTGTTCTTTTCTTGGAGGCAGATCAGAGGAGGTTCACTGGATTGGTTCCAGAAATGAGGAGTTTGTCTCACGGAGAGAGAGACTGAACAACACTCTCTGAGATTTGAGAAGAAGGAGAGGAGATCTCTCTATAAAATGAGGGCTACAAGATGCTAAAGGGGATTGAGAGTAGGCACAGAGACAATCTAGAATGAGATTTAGGATGGAGATTTGAGAAAGAGATGAGAAGGAATGATTTGTGTCAGATGGCAGCAAATCTGGGACTCACTCCCCTCCAGGGTGTGCTGCAGGCTGGGCACTGAGTATTCTTAATGAGGAGACTGATGGGTTTTTAATCAGTAACGGTTGGAGGGTTATAGAGAACAAGCAGAAAAGTGGAGATGAGATCAGCCATGATAGTATAGAATGCTCCAGGGGTCGAGCGGCCTCGTCCTGTTCCTAGTCCTGTATTCAATCCTTACGTTATGCTGTTATGAGAAGACAGAAACAATGAGACAGAGAATGAAAGACAGATTTAGAGTCATAGAGTGAGAATGAGATAGATGGAGAAAGTGAAAAAGAGAGAGAGAGAGAGAAGAGAGACAGAGAGATGGAGAGAGTGAGAGGGAGAGAGTATAGATGATGGAGAAAGTGAGAGAGAGAGAGAGATGGAGCGAGTGAGATGGAGAGAGACAGGCATGGAGAGAAGGAGAGGGAGAGAGAGAGAGAGATGGCGAGTGAGAGAGAGGTGGATAGAGTGATAGGAAGAGAGAGAGAGAGACAGAGACGGAGAGAGGGAGAGGGAAGAGAGAGATGATAGGGAGAAAGGTGGAAAGAAAGAGCGATGAAGAGGGAGAGAGGGAGATGGAGAGAGAGATGGTGAGGGAGAGAGAGATGGTGAGAGAGAGGGAGAGAGAGGGCAAGAGAGAGGGAGACATGGAGAGAGTGACAGGGAGAGAGACAGAGATGGAGAGAGAGAGAGGGGGAGAGAGAGAGCGCGCAAGAGAGAGGGAGAGGTGGAGAGTGTGACAGGGAGAGAGAGACAGAGATGGAGCGTGTGAGAGGGAGACCGATGGACAGATGGCAAGGCAGAGAAAGAGGGAGTGAGGCAGTTGGATGGAGGATGAGTGGTGTGAAGGAGGAGGGGTATAGGAGTTCAGTTGAGGGCTGGGGTCTTCAGCTTGTTGTGCCTTTTGTTTGCAGCTACAAGATGTTCCGATGTTGCTGGGACAATGAAGCAGATCGACGCAGGGATTGGAATGGTGTTTGGAGTGAATACGACAGGAGCTGTCTACACCAGGCTCGGAGATTCCTGGGTCAAGATCCCTGGATCCCTCAAGCACGTCACTGTGGGACCGGCAGGAATCTGGGGCGTTGACCCGTACAAAAAAGTCTTCCGCTTTATTGGGGGCACCTGGATCTCCATATTCAGTAAGTCAGGGGGATACAGCAGCTTTATGAAGAAACTGCATTTCTCTAGCACCTCTTACAAGTACAGACTACCCCAAAGTGCCCCACGACTAAGGGCGTCTGTTTGAAGGTTGCTCAGTGTCTACATATGGGAACAATGAATGCAGGAAATACGTGCACAGCAAGCTCCCACAGGACAAGAAAGAGGGCAGAGGGGAATGGGGAAGAGCAGATGAGGGGAGTGGGGGGTGGGGTTGGATGAACCGGGGAGAGTGAGAGATGGAGGGGTTTGGGAAAGGGTGAGGGGAGCGAAGTGGAGGGGAACAGTTGATGTGTGGAATGGGAGAAGAGGCGGTAGAGGGAATGGGTGGAGTCTATGGTGATTGTAATGAGGTCAGTCAGGTGGTTCTCACAGAATATGAGTTCCCTGCTTCGGGCTGTTAAGCTGGTCCAATCAGGGAGCCCTGGCTGACAATTAGAAACAGGAGTGACAGAGGTTCACTTTGGCTGGCTGTGAGGGAGCTGGGTCAGTGTCGAGGACCCTCCCCATTGTAAATAAACAGTGACATGATACCAGCCTGAATGGAGTTATTTTAGAGTGGGGATGTTGAGATAGGGTGGGGAGGTGAGAGGGAGAGAGGGGAGATGAGAGGGGAGACGGGTGAAGGGAAAGGTGGAGGCAGAGGGGAGAGAGAGAGAGGGTGAGAGAGAGGGAGAGAGAGGGCAAGAGAGAGGGAGACGTGGAGAGAGTGACAGGGAGAGAGAGAGACAGAGACGGAGAGAGAGAGAGGGGGAGAGAGTGACAGGGAGAGAGACGGAGATGGAGAGAGGGAAGGAGAGAGAGAGAGAGACGTGGAGGGTGATGGGAGAGGGGAGAAGGAGAAGGGTACGGGTGTTGGGAGGGGATTAGCTGAGGGATGAGGGGGAGAGGGGAATGGGAGAGTGGGAGGTGCTAGGGGACAGGAAGAGAGGAAGGGGGAAGGAGAAATGGAGGAGGGGAAGGTGGGTGGGAGGGGAGTGGGAGAGGAGGCGGACAGGGCAAGGAGGGAGGGGGAGAGCAGAGGGGAGGCGTAAGGGAATGGGGAGGGTAAAGGGGTGGGAGAACGGAAACACAGGGGAAGTGGGTGGGGGATGGGAGGGGTCGGTGGGGATGTGGGGGGAGGGGTGAGCTAGAGAGGGGAAGGTGAGAAAAGGAGGTGTCAGATGTGTGCCTTATCCCAGAGTTCAGCAGGGGAATTAGGGGAGAAGGTGAGGGGAGTGGCGGTGGGGGCAGGATGGTTGGAGAGAGGGAGTGGGGAGGAGGTGGGGAGTTGGGGGGGCCCGTTGGAGCGGGTGAGGGGAGCAGGGGCAGGGGGCGATGGAGAGGGAGAGTGGAGAGTTGAGGCAAGTTGGGGGGTCCATTGGTGCAGGTGAGGGGAGCAGGGACAGGGTGCATTGGAGAGGGAGGCTGGGGAGTTGAGGGGAGTTGGGGGGATAGCCATCGGAGAGGGTGAGGGGAGCAGAGACAGGGGTCATTGGAGATGGAGAGTGGAGAGTTGAGGGGAGTTGGGGGTGGGGGGGGGGCAGTCATTGGAGAGGGAGAGAGCTGCTGGGACCGGAGGGTGAGTTGGCCTAACTGGGTCGCCACGGTAATTTCGGCCTAGCCTGCCAGGCCAGGAAGCAAAGCCTGGTTGGCCCTGGAGGGGCTTGGTGGAGGCAACTGGACATTAACTGACCCTGATGTCTCTCTCTCTCTCTCTCTCTCTCTCTCTCTCTACGTCCCTCCCCCAGACGGTGAACTGACACAGCTCGATGCTGGCGGTGACCAGTTTGTAGCCGGCGTGGACCAGTTCGGAGCCACATTCTGCATCAACAAGCGAGATGTAGAGGGAGCCGTCGCCAACCGCTCCATCACTTTCAGCAGCGTCGGTAGCCGCATGAGGTACTATTCGTGCGGGCCCCTGGGCTGCTGGGGGGTGACTCTAGCCAAAGATGTCTACCACCGGCTCAACGTCAAGCCCACCGCCTGCATTGGCACCAGCTGGACCCGCGTCTTCGGAAAGTTCCAGAACATTGAGGTGGGCAGTGACGGCAGGGTCTTCGGGATCAGTGTCACCAAACAGCTCTACATGAGGTAAGTCCTGTGTCCAATTTGGGGGTCGTATGTGCATGTGTGTTGAGGTGGGGGAAACAGTCATTACAAATTGTGAAGCGGTTAATGTTGGACCGAAGAATGAAAAAGAGGCAACTTCCGGTCAAGAATTCAGCCATTTGTGATTCGGTCAAGTTGAGCGAATTTGGCAGATGTGGGATAACGCATCTGGTGATGATGAGGGAATGGCAGAGTGGTATTATCTCTGGACTGCTGAGCCAGAGACCCAGGTGAGGGAATGGGGAGGGGAGTTGTGGTGGAGAAGGTGAGGGGAGTCAAGGGGGGCTTGGGTGCGGGATGGTTGGAGAGGGGGAGTGGGGTGGGGGTGGGGCAGGGTAGGGCGTTGGGTGGCCATTGGAGAGGGTGAGGGGAGCAGGGACAGGCGGGGTCGGAGAGGGGGAGTGGAGAGTTGAGGGGAGTGGGGGAGCAGGTAAGGAGGGGGGGAAGTCACTGGAGAAGGAGAGAGCCGCTGGGACCGGAGGGTGAGTCGGCCTAACTGGGTCACCATGGTAACTTCGGCCTAGTCTGCCAGGCCAGCAAGTGGAGCCTGCTGGGTGTTGCCTGGGACTGGGGAGCTGGGTTTCAATTCCGCTATCACAGATGGTCACTTAGAACAGAGAAGAGGAGAAATGTCTTCATGTTCAAAAGATAAAATCTGGCATTAAGTGTCTAATGACTGATTGATGGGAAAGCACTCATGTCCTTTAGGGAAGGAAACTGCCATCCTTACCTGGTCTGGGCCTACACGTAACTCCAGACCCACAGCAATGTGGTTGACTCTTAACCACCTTCTGGGCAATAAATGCTGTCCCAGTCAGTGAGGCCATCATCCTGTGAATGAACGAATATAAAAGAAAATGTGGGTAAATATCAGGTTATTTTCACACTGGGAGCAAAAACAGGAAGACAGATTGTGATCCGAATGGTGATAGCTTGGGAGAAGGGGTGGTACAATGAGACCTGGGTGCCCTCATACACTAGTCACTGAAAATAATTGCAGGAGCTTCAGGGAGTGAAGAAGGAAAATTGCATTTTGGCTTCGTAGTGAGAGGGTTGGGAGGGCAGGGGCAGGCACATCTTGCTGCAGTTGTACAGGGGCCTTGGTGAGACCACAGCTAGAGTATTGTGTGTGCAGCTTGGGGTCTCCTTACCTGAGAAAGGACGCTCTGGCGATGGAGGGAGCACAGCAAAGGTTCACCAGACTGATTCCCAGGATGGCAGGAGTAATGTACGAAGACAGACTGGATTGATCAGGAATATACTCACTGGGGTTGAGAAGAATGAGGGGCGATCTCATTTGAAACTTGTAAAATTCTAACAGGGTTAGACAGGGTAAGCATAGGAAGGATATTCCTGATGACACAGGGGTGGGGATGGGGGCCCAGAACTAGACAGTCACAGTCGAGGGATAAAGGGTGGGTCATTTAGGACTGAGCTGAGGAGAAATGTCTTCACCCAGAGAGTGGGGAGCCTGTAGAATTCTCTGCCAAAGAAAGCAGCAGAGGCTAAAACATTTGACAGTAAGAACTGCAGATGCTGGAGTCAGAGACAACACAGTGTGGAGCTGGAGGAACACAGTGGGCCAGGCAGCATCAGAGGAGCAGGAAAGTCTGTAGAAGGGTACCGACCCGAAACGTCAACTCTCCTACTCCTCTGATGCTGCCTGGCCTGCTGTGTTCCTCCAGCTCCACACTGCGCTGTCTTTGAGGCTAAAGCAAGGAGTTGGATATTGTACTTGAGGCTAAAGAGAACAAAGTTGTGGAGGAAAGGCTGCTGAGTTAGATAATCAGTCACGATCATTATGAATGGCAGAGAAGACTCAAAGGCCTACTCTCGCTCTCTGTTTCTATCATAGGTGGAGCACTGGATACAAGAATTATCCTGTGTATGGACAACATCTCTCTCCTCTTACTTTATCAGCATCGATTTTAAATCTATGATCAGCCCACGGCCAAAGAAAAAGCTCTTCCTCTATTCAATGTAATTTTATAATTAAATAAACTCGACTACTCACTCTTAGCCTGTTTTGTTGCCGACCTAGTCTTGCAGGTGGACTTGGAGGTGTCAGGCAAAGCAATTACAGATCCTTGCAGGTGGTAGGGCTGTTGACAATGGATGTCCGAGGGTTTTTCTTGTGTTGGAGCGGGTACATGGTTTGGTCAAAATTCTAACCAGATCCTTACCTCTCTCGCAGGAAGGGAGTCACTGCTGAGAGACCCATAGGGTGGGGATGGACCAAGATACAGATCGGAAACTTAAGGTTCAACCACGCGTCCTGGGATCTCGGTAATCTCTGGCTGGTGAGGAATGACGGAAAAATTGTGAAATGCTCAACAGAAGACATCGACTGAGCGCAACAGCGCCTCCTGTCAAAAACTGAAGCAACTTTGTGGGCTGGACCTGCTGGACCCCACAGGAGGGGTCAGCCATTTTGACCACCTTGACAAGTGACAATATGTTCGACAACCCTATCTAGCAAAAAGAACGTAGGACTTAAGTACCTTCTGCTGTCTTGCTTGTATATCACAGGGGCTGAGGAGCGTCCATCATTTAGGGACAATTGGACAGGCTGGAGATCTTTTTAGAAAAGTAAGGATTCAAAATGATGAGATTGTCCCCCACAAACTCAAGTTCTGATTCCTTCCGCCCGGAATTTTCCCTTCCCAACTATGAGAATAGGACATTTTTATTTTAGAACAGGCTAAGAGGGAATCAAGAGGAGTTTATTTAGTTATAAAAGTACATTGAATATAGAAAAATGTAACTTCCTCAGTGGGAGTGGTTGTGGGACGAGATAGTTCCAGGTGCTGTTACGGATTAAAATTCATCACCGATGGAATGTGAGGAGAGAGTTTAGGACTTCTTTACTTCGAGTGCAGAGGGGAAACAGTAGAGGCCACATTGTTGAGGAAATGAATTCAGGGGAAAGTGCTGAGTTGTGGGGAAAGGATTAATTTGCAACTTCTTGAGCAGTGAGCTGGCACAGAAACGATGGTCCATATTGCCCCTGCCTTCATGGACTGGTTTGCTTCCGCATTTATATAATTGTCTTCTGCAATTTCAGGACGCCCGAAAGAAATACTTCCCGAAAGAAATAGCATTCTCTTTGACCTGTGTCCCTCTGGCGACTGCCCTTGGGAACAATTTCACCTCATTGACTCAATCAAAACCCTTCCCAATGATTTTGAACACTTCAGTTCGAATTCTGCTTGAAGTTTCAGGTTCCCTATTTCCTATATGGGATTGGATCACCCCACCGCATTCTCACATTCCGGAAGCTCAGCGTGTATCTGGAGTGACATGGCTCTCATTTGGAATTGCACACTTGCGTGTCCGAGGTTAGGATGTGAGGCAGCTTCCCAGAGCCCATTTGGGAGAGGGTCGTTTGTCAGTAAACTTGGAGAGTAGTCATAACTTCAGATCCCTCATCATGACGCTCCCCCTTTCCCACTTTCCCCTCTTCCTTTGTCTCTCCCACTCTTCTGATCACCCCTCTCTCCCAATCTCCTTCTCTCCTCCAGTCTCCTGTCCCCTTTTGTCATGACAACCCCCTTCCCTCTCTCCAATCTATTCTCCCCCCAACTCTCCTAATTTTGCCCCTTTCCTACTAATCTCCACTTCTCTCCCCAACACTTGTGTACCCAAACTCCTTCTCTCCCCCAATATTCTTTGCTTTCCTCTCTGTTCTGATCTTCCTTTTCTGCCCTTACCTTCCCTCCTTCTCTCTCTATCTCTCTCACTCTCTCTCGCAAACTTCCGCCCCTGATCTCCCCATCCTTCACTCTCAATCTCCTCTTCCCCACTGTCTTTGAGAAATTTCCCAACGAGCTTTGGACAGCACCTTCCAAACCCATGACCACATCCATCTAGGGCATCAGATACATGGGAACACCACCCCACTGCAACTTGCCCTCCAAATCATCCCCCATCCTGACTTGGAAATATATCGCCCTTCTCTCAGTGTTGCTGGGTCAAAATCCTGGAATTCCTTCCCAAAGGGCATTGTGGGCCAACCCATCGTGCATGGTTCAGCTGACCACAACCTTCTCAAGGGGGCAACTAGGAGCAGGCAGTTAATGCAGGGCCAGTTCTAGAAACGCCGCCCGCACAAATAGGGTTTTGGGCGCAAAAAATAAACGGGGTAAGTAAAAATTGGGTAAACACCCTCTAACAGGGTGTTTCAGATGACAATCTCACGGAAACTTCCAGAAGAGAAAGCCATTGGACCCATCGAGCTTTCACTTGCTCTGAGCTAGCTAGATCTGATTAGTTGTGTTAGCATCCACAGCATCCATAACTTCCAGCCTCAAATCTTTATCTTCCAGGAAAAGTCTGAAATCTCTGGTGGGTTGGCCAGGGTGGGTGGCCTCAAACTGGGAGCATCAGGGCTCTGGGGAAAGTTGGGATATTGAGTGATGGACCTGGAGGAGGTTCAATGGGTCAGTGCCAGGGATGGGGAGCCGCAGTCAGAGCTGTGATTGGGAATGATGGATGGTTCCAAGTCAGGGGACAGAATATGAAGAGGGAACAGGGAGATTTCAGAGAGGCAGAGAGAGAACTCAGCCACTCTGAGGGCATCTGCGAACCAGAGACTGACATTCACAGATGAAATGAGTCATTTCTGATGAAAGGTCTAGGCCCGAAACGTCAGCCTTCCTGCTCCTCTGATGCTGCTTGGCCTGCTGTGTTCATCCAGCTCCACACCTTGTTATCTCAGAATCTCCAGCATCCGCAGGTCCTACTATCTCAGAATTTGCCTCATCTGGTTCTTTTCCCTACCCTCGCCAATTTACGTTCCTCAAGTGACTGACCCTCCTTTATAGACTTCAGTGTCTCCTTTATAGACTTCATCGAAACTTAACAATTCTGAACACCCAGATTCAATTTCGCCCCTAACCTTCCCCGCTTTGAAGGAAACTATGCCCGACACTCCCAGTGTCTCTCGACATGGACTGAAGACCCTAAACCCGGGGTCATCCAAGTAAATCTGCAACGCACCCTCTCTGCGTTCAGTACAATTAACATTAAGGCATGAACTGCTCAGTGAACTGAGGCAAGGAGAACGATTAATTCTTAATGCTCAGCAAAGGCAGAGAGTGTCAAGATATTATTGAAATCACGATAAAACACGAAGCAACGATGCGTCCAGGTACAATGAAGAAATCATTCTGTCAATAAATGCATTGGGAGTTAATCACTTTTCATGGTATTTCAGCTGCATCACTATACAGCATGGGGTTAGATACAGAGTAAAGCTCCCTCTACACTGTCTCACATCAAACACTCCCAGGACAGGGACAGCACGGGGTTAGATACAGAGTAAAGCTCCCTCTACACTGTCTCACATCAAACATTCCCAGGACAGGGACAGCACAGGGTTAGATACAGAGTAAAGCTCCCTCTACACTGTCTCACATCAAACATTCCCAGGACAGGGAAAGCATGGGGTTAGACACAGAGTAATGCTTCCTCTACACTGCCCCCCCCCCCCCATCCATCGAACACTCCTAAGACAGGTACAGCACGGGGTTAGATGCAGAATAAAGCTTCCTGTACACCATCCCCCCATCAAACACTCTCAGGACAGGGACAGCACGGGGTTGGGTGCAGAGTAAAGCTCTCTCTACACTTCCCCCATCGAACACCCCCAGGCTTTTGCTGAGATCTTTAACATTTCCTTGCTACAAATCCCGCACCTGTTTGATGAAGACCAGCACCATCCCGATAGCAGAGAAAACACATGCAGCATGCATCAACAATATGTGCGCAGCGGCTCTGACCTGCGGAGTCATGAAGTGCTTTGAGAGTCTAGCCATGGCCTAAACCAACTGCAACTTCCCAGCCTGAATCCCCTGCCATTTGCCTACCAGCGAATCAGCTCCACAGCGGACACCGTTCCCTCGCCCTGTGCTCATTCCTGGAACATCTGGATCACCCACATCTGGATCCTGCTCAGAGGCAACAGCTCCACTCTCAACGCTATAATCCCTGTGCGCCTCATCTGAAATCTCTCGGCTCTGCCCTCTGCCGCTGGATCCTCCGCTTCCCGACGCACAATCCATCCCTCCTCCGCAGTGACCGTCAGCATTGGAGTACCCCCCCCCAACCAATGTATGCATTTTCAGCCACCTACTGTACTCCCACGTCTGTGTGGCCAAATCCTGAATGAACGCCATCTGCATTTTTGCCGACGACAACACTGTGGATATCTAATGACGACCAATCAGCATACAAGATGGCGATAGGGGGCTTGGTGTCTTGGTGCAATGAGAACCATCTGTCTCTCAATATCGTCAACACTAAAGAACTGATCATCAGCTTCAGGAAGAAAGGAGGAGATCACGCTCCCATCTTTGATGGAACTGAGGGCCCGTCCTGTACTCCCCATACGGCTGTGACAGTCAGGAAGGCACAACAATGCCTCTTCTTTCTCAGGCGGCTCAGGAAAGGTCCATAAGGTCCCTCACCAACTTCTACAGAAGCACCATAGAAAGCGTACTGTCCAGGTACATTACGGCATGGTACGGCAACTGCTCTGCCCAGGACCGTAAGAAACTACAGAAGGTGCACAGCCCAGACCATCATGGAAACCAGCCTCCCATCCACGGACTCCACTTTACACCTCTCGCAGCCGCAGAAAGGCAGCCAACGTTATCATCAAAGACCCATCACATCCCAATTATGACCTCCTCGACCCCTTCCACCAGGCAGAGCATGCAGAAGCCTGAACACACGCACCAGCAGGTTCAGGAACACAGCAGGCCAAACAGCATCATAGGAGAAGGAAGGCTGACATTTCGGGCCTAGACCCTTTCTGATGAAGAGTCTAAGCCTGAATCGTCAGCTTTCCTGCTCCTCTGATGCTGCTTGGCCTGCTGTGTTCATCCGGCTCCACACCTTGTTATCTCGGATTCTCCAGCATCTGCAGTCCCTACTATTTCTGGGTCAGAAACAGCTGCTTTCTGGCCATTATCAGACTGATGAACGGACCTCTTTAATTTCAAATCGAATGCTTATCTCGCTTTGTGCACCCCCTGTGCAGTGTAACCTTGTATGCATCACTCTGTTTAATCATCTTATTATGTGTGTGTCCCTGTTGGTTAATGATCTGCCTGCTCCGTTCGCAAAACCAAGCTTTTCACTGGACTTCGGTACACGTGGCTACAATAAATCAAATGAAACTATGATAAAATTCAACTGGATGTGTTCATTCCGGTCTGATCTGTGTTGAGAATGTCAGAATTGGAGCTGCAGCTCCTTGGTTTTTAACTTCTCTTTTTGCTTCCAAATCGGGCCAGCCAGGATTGCAGAGGGTTTGAGATGCTGTCTTGAGGAATGAAGTCACTCAATTGTATCCACATTCCGCGTGGAATTTAAGGCCGGGATGTCAAATTGGGCAATCACAGTTTTGGATGGAGTCAATAGTGAGATAACACATTCTCTGTCGGGGGGTCAGTGCTGAAGGAGTGCCACACTGTCAATGTCCCTCAGCAATGACCCTCCAACAGTGCCCACTCATTCAGCACTGGCCCTCCGACAGTGCCCGCTCCCTCAGGACTGACCCTCCGACAGTGCGACGCTCCCTCAGCACTGGCCCTCCGACAGTGCCCACTCATTCAGCACTGACCCTCCGACAGTGCCCACTCCCTCAGGACTGACCCTCCGACAGTGCGGCGCTCCCTCAGGACTGACCCTCTGACAGTGCGACACTCCCTCAGCACTGATCCTCCAACAGTGCGGCGCTCCCTCAGCACTGACCCTCCCACAGTGCCCACTCCCTCAGCACTGACCCTCTGACAGTGCAGTGCTCCCTCAGCACTGACCGTCTGACAGTGCGGCGCTCCCTCAGCACTGACCCTCCGACAGTGCGGCGCTCCCTCAGCACTGACCCTCTGACAGAGCCCACTCCCTCAGCACTGACACTCCGACAGTGCCCACTCCCTCAGCACTGACCCTCCGACAGCACGGCGCTCCCTCAGCACTGGCCCTGCAGTACAGCTGCCTCACTGCATTGCCCTAGTGGTCACATGTTAATGTCTTCACTCAGAGTTGAACACACTTTTGACCGTGTGTAATCAGTGCTGTGCTGCAGATTTTATAATGCAATCAGCATTCATTATTTCATGAAGTCGCTGGAGAATGGCTAATTAGTGTAAGGGCCCTTTGCATCACCTAAGATCTTCATTTATTCCCTCAGAGAAGTGTCACCAATTACGAAAACCATGGTAACCAGCCCCATTTCACCCACCTGCTGACTTGAATGCAACATTCTGGTCCTTCCATTCCAACTCCTGGGTTGCTTTGTACAAAGTGATGACCTTTTGTCCTGATGATGTGTCCTGACCTGAAAAGTCAGCTTTCCTGTTCCTCTGATGCTGCCCGGACTGCTGTGTTTCTCCTGCTCCACACTGTGTTCTTCCAGCTTCACGCTGTGTTCCTCCTGCTCCCCACTGTGTTCCTTCTGTTCCCCACTGTGTTCCTCCAGCTCCACACTGTGTCCCTCCAGCCCCACACTGTGTTCCTCCTGCTCCCCACTGTGTTCCTCCTGTTCCCCACTGTATTCCTCCAGCTCCACACTGTGTTCCTCCAGCCCCACACTGTGTTCCTCCAGCCCCACACTGTGTTCCTCCAGCTCCACACTGTGTTCCTCCAGCTCCTCACTGTGGTCCTCCAGCCCCACACTGTGTTCCTCCAGCTCCACACTGTGTCCCTCCAGCCCCACACTGTGTTCCTCCTGCTCCCCACTGTGTTCCTCCTGTTCCCCACTGTATTCCTCCAGCTCCACACTGTGTTCCTCCAGCCCCACACTGTGTTCCTCCAGCCCCACACTGTGTTCCTCCAGCTCCACACTGTGTTCCTCCAGCTCCTCACTGTGGTCCTCCAGCCCCACACTGTGTTCCTCCAGCTCCACACTGTGTCCCTCCAGCCCCACACTGTGTTCCTCCAGCTCCACACTGTGTTCCTCCAGCCCCACACTGTGTTCCTCCTGCTCCCCACTGTGTTCCTCCTGTTCCCCACTGTATTCCTCCAGCTCCACACTGTGTTCCTCCAGCCCCACACTGTGTTCCTTCAGCCCCACACTGTGTTCCTCCAGCTGCACACTGTGTTCCTCCAGCCCCACACTGTGTTCCTCCTGCTCCCCACTGTGTTCCTCCTGTTCCCCACTGTATTCCTCCAGCTCCACACTGTGTTCCTCCAGCCCCACACTGTGTTCCTTCAGCCCCACACTGTGTTCCTCCAGCCCCACGCTGTGTTCCTCCAGCCCCACACTGTGTTCCTCCAGCCCCACGCTGTGTTCCTCCAGCCCCACACTGTGTTCCTCCAGCCCCACACTGTGTTCCTCCTGCTCACCACTGTGTTCCTCCAGCTCCACACTGTGTTCCTCCAGCCCCACACTGTGTTACCCCCTGACTCCAGCATCTTGCTATCTCCTTCCTGCTGCCTTTGCACTGAGCATCACCCCCCCAACCGCCAGCCACCCTTTCTCCTGCTCACTTTGTAAGCCTATACGAAACAGGAACAGGAAGAGACCATGCAGTCTCATGAGTGTGCTCCCCCATTTAATAGGACCATGACTTTGGATAAGCAGATGGATGATGATGGGATAGTGTAGGGGGATGGGCTTAGATTAGTTCACAGGTCGGCGCAACATCGGCGGCCGAAGGGCCTGTTCTGCGCTGTATTGTTCTATGTTCTATGTTTTATGGCTGATCCGAAGTTCCTCACATCCGCTTTCCCCGCTTTTCGCTTGGTTTCCTGACTGATCCAGAGTCTCTCACTCTCAGCCTCAAAAAGACACAAAGATTCTGCCCCCCCCACAGCTCCCTGTGGCAATGAGTTCCAAAGACTCACAGTCCCCGAGAAAAGAAATTCCTCCTCCTCTCAGTCTTACATTTGGTGCCCCTTTATTCTGAGACGATACCCTCTGGTTCTGGACTCTTCCCATGAGGGGGTAACATCCCCTCAGCATTTACCCTGTCAAGCCCCTTCAGAATCCGATACGTTTCAATGAGATCACCTCCCATTCTTCTAAACGCCAGTGTGTAAAATCCCAGCCTGTTTAAACTCTGCCCATCAGACGATCCCAGGACCATCCTAGTGAACGTTCTCGGAAGTGCCCTGCTACGAAATGATATCTTTCCTTCAATAAGACTAAAACTGCTCGCAGAACTCCAGAAGTGGTCTGGATGTGAGTTTGCTCGCTGAGCTGGAAGGTTCGTTTTCAGACATTTCGTCACCATTCTAGGTAACATCATCAGTGAGCCTCTGGTGAAGCGCTGGCGTTATATCCCGCTTTCTATTTCTCTAACCCAAGGAAACCTAACCAGATAAATAGAAAGCGGGACATAACACCAGCGCTTCGTCGGAGGCTCACTGATGATGTTACCTAGAATGGTGACGAAATGTCTGAAAACTAACCTTCCAGCTCAGCGAGCAAACTCACATCCAGAACCTCAACCTGAGTTACAAATCTTCTCAGAAGTGGTCTCACCAGCACCTTGTACAGTTGCAGTCGGCGGTCCCTAATCTTGTACTCCAACCCCCTAGAAATAAGGGCCAGCATTCCGTCAGCCTTCATTGATTCCCTGTAGCATCAGTCCATTCAGTCCATCAAGACTGTTCGTCCATTCAATACGACCACGTCCAGTCTGGGGTTTCGCCCCTTCTTCCTCCGCCCGCTTCCCAAACCTTTCCATTTCCCAACATCAGCAGACACCCCCCCGCCCCGCCCCCACCCCCACAGAGACACCAGTGCCTGCCCATCCCAGACTGAAATGTATTTAATAATGGGGCAGCTATTACCCTCAGAGGGTGCGAGAGAATTCCAAAGGTTCACAACACACGCACATGGAGCTGGGCGGGGAGGGTGGGTCTCGCTCCCATGCGGAATGTGATGGGGGGGAATGTGGGACTGCTCCCACAAAGAGTTGGTGGTGGGAGGGGGGAATGTGAGACTCGCTCCCAGAGGGAATGGGTGTGGGAGAATATGGGGCTCACTCCCATAGGGAATGGTGTGGGGGAATGTGGGACTTGCTCCCACAGGGAATTGAGGGGGGAATGTGGGACTCACTCCCACAGGGAATGACGGGGGGAATGTGGGGCTCGCTCCCACAGGAAATGGGGGAATATGTGGGACGAGCACCCACAGGGAGTCGGCAGGGGGGTGGAATTTGGGACTCAATTCGACAGGGAGTTGGGGGGAATGTGGGACTCGCTCCCACGGGGAATTGGGAGGGAATGTGGGTCTTGGTCCCACGGGGAATTGGGAGGGAATGTGGGACTTGCTCCTTCAGGGAGCGGTTAAGGAGAATGGTGCCGATGTATTGAGGACAGGAAGCTGGATGAAGACACGAGGGAAAGAGATACACACAGAGGTGGGGCAGAGCTGAAAGCAGAAGTGCATGGGACAGGAGAATAAGTAGGGAGCAGAGAGCCAAATGTTTCTCATGGATATGCCATTTACAGAGCAAAGGACAGTGTAGAGGGAGCTTCTCTCTGTACCTCACCCCGTGCTGTCCCTGTCCTGGGAGTGTTTGATGGGGGGATAGTATAGAGGGAGCTTCACTCTGTATTTAACCCCGTGCTGTCCCTTTCCTGGGAGTGTTTGATGGGGACAGTGTAGAGGAAGCTTTACTCTGTATCTAACCCCATGCTGTTCCTTTCCTGGGAGTGTTTGATGGGGACAGTGTAGAGGGAGCTTTACTCTGTATCTAACCCCGTGCTGTCCCTGTCCTGGGAGTGTTTGATGGGGACAGTGTAGAGAGAGCTTTACTCTGTTTCTAACCCCATGCTGTCCCTTTCCTGGGAGTGTTTGATGGGGACAGTGTCGAGGGAGCTTTACTCTGTATCTAACCCCATGCTGTCCCTGTCCTGGGAGTGTTTGATGGGGACAGTGTCGAGGGAGCTTTACTCTGTATCTAACCCCGTGCTGTCCCTGTATAACCTGGAATCCATCTAATGATTCTGAGCTGCATGAGGACACGATTCCAACAGGAACTACAATCGTTAATAGTTACTGTGTAATTGTCAGTGTTTCAGTGAGTTAATTAACTTATTACTGGTGAGCCTTGAGTCTCCTCATGTTTTCCAGTCATAATAATTGGAATGGCGTTTTCAAATGAATTAATCCCTGCACTGGTGTAGCTGTTAATATAAAGTGAACGAAGAAGGTGGTTCAGCTCAATACATCGCTCTCAAATCACTTGCAACTGGATCTTGGACACATGCTGATTGAGCAGAATAAGATATGTCTTCAGTGCTCTCTCCATCTGTCTCTCTCTCTCTCTCTCTCTGTCCATCTCTCTCTGTCTCTCTCCTCTCTCTCTCCTCTCTCTCTCTCTCTCTCTCTCTCCATCTCTCTCTCTCTCTCTCTGTCTCTTTGTCTCTCTCTCTCTCTGTCTCTTTGTCTCTCTCTCTCTCCTCTCTCTCTCTCTCTCTCCTCTCTCTCTCTCTGTCTCTTTGTCTGTGTGTGTGTCTCTCTCTCTCTGTCTCTTTGTCTCTCTCTCTCTCTCCTCTCTCTCTCTGTCTCTCTCTCTCTGTCTCTCTCCTCTCTCTCTCCTCTCTCTCTCTCTCTCTCTCTCTCTCTCCTCTCTCTCTCTGTCTCTTTGTCTCTCTCTCTCTCCTCTCTCTCTCTCTCTCCTCTCTCTCTCTCTGTCTCTTTGTCTGTGTGTGTGTCTCTCTCTCTCTCTGTCTCTTTGTCTCTCTCTCTCTCTCTCCCCTCTCTCTCTGTCTCTTTGTCCCTCTCTCTCTCCTCGCTATCTCTCTCTCTGTCTCTCTCTCTGTCTCTTTGTCCCTCTCTCTCTCTCCTCTCTCTCTCCCCCTCTCTCTCTGTCTCTCTCTGTCTCTCTCTCTCTTTGTCTCTCACTGCCTCTCTTTCTCTCTCTCTCTCCCCCCTCTCTCTTTCTCTCTCCCTCTCTTTGTCTCTCTCTCTCTCTATATCTCTCTCTCTCTGTCTCTCTCTCTGTCTGTCCTGTCCAGCGCTAAGCTGTTGTTCTCCACATCTCCTCTCTTGGCCCCTTCTCGCGGCGTCACTTCTTCTCCCGCCTCCTCAGATTTTCCTCTCCTTCTATCGTTCAACAGCCCAGTCAGATAGGAGGAGGCCATTCAGCCCACTGCAGTTGCTATCTCCTGTTTCAACTCTCAAGTCCCATTCACTGCTTGTTCAGTCCTTCTCTCTCTCTCTGTACACCAAGGCCATTCACTACCATGTCAGGGACAGCACTGGGGAGTAAAGCTCCCTCTACACTGTCACCCATCAAACACTCCCAGGGACAGGGACAGCACGGGGTTTGATACAGAGTAAAGCTTCCTCTACACTGTCCCCCATCAAACACTCCCAGGACAGGGACAGCACAGGGTTCGATACAGAGTAAAGCTCCCTCTACGCTGTCGCCCATCAAACACTCCCAGGACAGGGACAGCACAGGGTTCGATACAGAGTAAAGCTCTCTCTACACTGTCCCCCATCACACACTCCCAGGGACAGGGACAGCACGGGGTTAGATACAGAGTAAAGCTCCCTCTACACTGTCCCCCATCACACACTTCCAGGGACAGGGACAGGGACAGCACATGGTTAGATTCAGAGTAAAGCTCCCTCTACACTCTCCCCCCCATCAAACACTCCCAATGACAGGGACAGCATGGGGTGAGATACAGAGTAAAGCTCCCTCTACACTGTCCCCCATCACACACTCCCAGGGACAGGGACAGCACGGGGTTAGATACAGAGTGAAGACCTTCTGCAGTGTTCTCCATCAAAGAAAGTGCCATTATTGGTTAGTGCGCTGAGTGTCGGAGTAGGGAGGGTCATGTAGCAGCTGTACAGGGCATGAGTTAGGGCCACTTCCATAATATCGTAAGCAGTTCTGGTCTTCCTCCGTCATATAAAGGATGTTTTACCCTGAATAGGTTGAGAAAAGATTTACAAGAACATTATCGGGATGAGGATGTTGAAGCTACAGGGAGAGGCAGATTAGTCTGCGGCTTTTTTCCCTGGAGTGTCGGAGGCTGAGAGCTGAACTTGCAGAGGATTATAAAATCATGAGGAACTTGTAAAGAGTAAATAGACAATGTCTTTTCCCAGGGTAAGGGTCTCCAAAACTAAAGGGGTTTAGGTTTAAGGTGAGAGGGGAAAGATTTAAAAGGGACCTGAGGAGCTATTTTTTCACACAGAGGGTGGTGCGTGTATGGAATGAGCTGCCAGAGGAAGTGGTGGAGGCTGGTACAGTTACAACATTCAGATGGGTACATGGATAGGAAGAGGTTCGAGAGATATGGGGCAAATGCTCGCAAATGGGATTAGATTAATTTAGGATATATGTTTGGCATGGATGAGTTGGCCCGAAGAGTCAGTTTCCGAGCGATATGTCTCTACGGCTCTATAACTCTAAGACAGGGATTGCATTGGGTTAAAGCTTCATCTACATTGTCCCCTTAAAAAATGTTTGAATTGAGCATTTCACTCCTGTCTCTGGGCCCAGTTCACCGAGTGAGGTTCATTTATACTGACTCCATGTTTATATTCAGGATTCCGCCGGAGAATCTGAAATACTGCCTTGTAGTTGCTGAAAATGATTTCAGCTGCCTGCCTGTGACTAAATAATGTGGATTGTCAGACACGTTCTCCCATTATTGACTGTGAGTGAGATGGAGCTAGTCAGTGAGCTCTCGAAACAATCCACGCACTTGTCCAAGATTGTTAATTGTTCTTGTGAATCAGTCACTCAGACTCTCACAAACCAGTGAGAATTAGCACAAAGCTCACAACTGTCCTGCAGTGTGCATTGTTTAACCTACTTACCCATTCAATAACTCTCTCACTTCACCAAAGCCTGTCTCTGTCTCGTTTCCCTTAAACCCACCTTCAACACCTTACCCCACTGACGCCATCTCCCTTTACCCCGACACAACAGGCTCCATCTCTTCGCCACCAACGGCAAACCATTTGCTCACGCTCAATGTCCACTGCACCCTCATTTTCACTGTCAATCCGCTCCCTTCCGATTGAACAACTCCCTATCTCTGTAACCTCCTCTAGCACCTACACCCCCTCTCTATCTCTGTAACCTCCTCCAGACCCTATACCCCCTCCCTATCTCTGTAACGCCCTCCAGCCCCTACACCCCCTCCCTGTCTCTGTAATCTCCTCCAGACACTACATCCCAGATATACAGAGTTACGGATATAGGGAGGGTTTTGGGGCTGGAGAGTGTTACAGAGATAGGGAGGGAGTGTAGGGGCTGGAGGGGGTTACAGTGATAGGGAGGGGGTGTAGGTGCTGGAGGGGGTTACAGAGATAGGGAGGGGGTGTAGGGACTGGAGAAGATTACAGAGATAGGGAGGGGTGTAGGGGCGGGAGGTGTTTACAGAAATAGGGAGGGGGAGTAGGTGCTGGAGGGGGTGTAGGGGCTGGAGGAGTTTACAGAGATAGGGAGGGGGTGTAGGGTTTGGAAGGGGTTACAGAGATAGGGAGGGGGTGTAGGAGCTGGAAGGGGTTACAGAGATAAGGAGGGGGTGTTGGGGCTGGAGGGGGTTACAGAGATAGGGAGGGGGTGTAGGGGCTGGAGGGGGTTACAGAGATAGGGAGGGGATGTAGGGATTTGAGGGGGTAACAGAGATAGGGAGCGGGTGTAGGGGCTGGATGAGGTTACAGAGATAGGGAGGGGGTGTAGGGGATGGAGGGGGTTACAGAGATAGGGAGGGGGTGTAGGGGCTGGAGGAGGTTACAGAGATAGTGAGGGGGTGTAGGGGCTGGAGGCGGTTACAGAGATAGGGAGGGGGTGTAGGGGCTGGAGGCGGTTACAGAGATAGGGAGGGGGTGTAGGGGCTGGAGGGGGTTACAGAGATAGGGAGGGGGTGTTGGGGCTGGAGGAGGTTACAGAGATAGGGAGGGGGTGTAGGGATTTGAGGGGGTTACAGAGATAGGGAGGGGGTGTAGGGATTTGAGGGGGTTACAGAGATAGGGAGGGGGTGTAGGGATTTGAGGGAGTATTTGACTTTGTAAATTCTGACACAGAAATGTAAGTTGTTTCTGTTCCCAACCCCGCGGGCGCTGACAAAAATAAGGGCTCACAGTTTTAGAGGCAAGGACGCTTCTGAAGAAGGGTCACTCGACCGTAAACATTAACGTTGAGTTGTCTCTGCAGATGCTGCCAGACCTGCTGAGCTTTTCCAGCAACTTCTGCTTTTGTTCCCAGCTGCCTTCTGTGTTGTGCGATGAAAGTGGACGCTGGGTTTATGTGATTCATGGATGGGGAGTCACAGGTCTCTCTGACCTATAGCTCTCTGCAATATTTCTCTGTCCTTCTTGCCAAAGCGCATAACCTCACATTTCCCCATGTTCCTTCAACCAAGTTTTTGCCCATTCACCAAACCCGTAAATAATTCTTTGCAGAGATAGTGGGAACTGCAGATGCTGGAGAATCTGAGGCAGCAAGGTGTGGAGCTGGATGAACACAGCAGGGCAAGCAGCATCAGGGGAGCTTAAAGCTCAACCCTTCTTCAGAAACTCCTGAAGAAGAGTCTAGGCCCAAAACGTCGGCCTTCCTGCTCCTCTGATGCTGCTTGGCCTGCTGTGTTCATCCAGCTCTGCACCTTGTTATCTCAATAATTCTTTGCAGTTTCATTATGCCACCCTCACTCTTCGTCCTCCCACCTACTCACAAACATGACAATAGTACATTCGAGAGCTAGAATCTATTCTGAGTGTTGCGCCCAGCCTTACAGGAAAGATATGAAAGTGTTCGGCCAGAAAGAGGTAGCTGTTTTGATTTTAAATTCTTTCATGGGCTATAGACTCCTACAGCACAGACACAGACCCTTTGGCTCATCCAGTCTGTGCCGACCATAATCCCAAACTGAACTAGTCCCTCTTTTCTTCTCCTGGCCCATATCCCTCCAAACCTTTTCTATTCATGTAATGTCTTTTAAATGTTGCAACTCTGCCTGCATTCACCTCTTCCTCAGGAATTCCATTCCACATGCAAACCACACTCCATGTAATAACTTTGGCTCTCATGTGTCTTTTAAATCTCTGTCCTCTCAGCTTAAAAATATGCCCCTGGTCTTAAAATTATCCATCTTTGGGAAAAGACATGTACCACTATCCCTATCTATAGCCCTTACACTTTTATAAACTTCTTTTAAGTTCAGTGTAAAAGGTCCCAGGCTTACTTCATAACTCAAACCCACCACCCCTGACAACATCCCGGTAAACCTCTCCAGTAATAATATCCTTCCTATAACTGGATGACTGGAACTGGAAACAGTGCTCCACAAGAGGCCTGCCCAATGCCCTGTACAATCTCAATATAATGTCCCAGCTCAAAGGACTGAGCGACGAAGGCAAGTGTGCCAAAGATAACACGGTGTAGACCGGGGTGAACATAGCAGGCCAAGCAGCATCAGAGGAGCAGGAAGGCTGCCGCTTTGGGCCTAGACCCTTCTTCAGAAATGTGCCAAATGCCTTTTCAACCACCCTGTCTATATGTGATGCAAACCTCAAAGGATTATGCCCCTGAGCCCCAAGGTTCACAACATGACCCAAGGCCCCACATTAATTGCATTAGTCCTACCCATTTGTTCACTGCCTAGATAATAAAATGTGAGGCTGGATGAACACAGCAGGCCAAGCAGCATCTCAGGAGCACAAAAGCTGAC
>NC_081394.1:4624162-4629162 GCF_030684315.1 Stegostoma tigrinum | reverse complement strand
GTGAGAGGAGGAAAGTTTAAGGGAGATATGCGTGGGAAGTTCTTTACGCAGAGGGTGGTGGGCATCTGGAACGCGTTGCCAGCGGAGGTGGTAGAGGTGGGCACAATAGTGCCATTTAAGATGTACCTGGACAGGTACATGGATGGGCAGGGAACAAAGGGGTACAGACCGTTAGAAAATAGATGACAGGTTAGACAGAGGATCTCGATCGGCGCAGGCTTGGAGGGCTGAAGGGCCTGTTCCTGTGCTGTAATTTTCTTTGTTCTTTGTTCTTCGATTGGCCATGGGGAAATGCAGGGTTACAGGGGATAGGGTAGAGGGGTTTGGGTCAGGGTGAACAGCTGTGCAATGGGATCTTTCCACGCTGTAGGGACTCTGCGAATTGCTCCCTGCAAAAGGGTTGGGAAAACTCAACAGCAGGCAGACAACACTAGCTCATTTATTGGGATTGGGACATGGAATCTAACTGATTCCAGAAACTCTCCTCAAACAATTGCAATGGACCTCTGATCTCAGAATCATAAACCAATTCAAACCAACTAAGTCCAATGGATTTATTTGGGGAATCTCCAGGGATTGAATGGCAAAGAAATCTAATACTTTATCCAAAATTCCGTCACTATTCACCTTCACTCCTGGCTTTGAGAGGCCGACGGTATCTCTCCTGTGTTTACTTACAAATGCAAATAACTAATTGTTTTACCGTTTAATTGCCAAACTTGAGAGGGTGCAGAAAAGATTTACCAGGATGTTGCCAGGATTGGAGGGTGTGAGCTGCAGAGAGATGCTGAAGAAGCTGGGATTATTTGCCTTGGAGCATCGGAGACTGAGGGGTGACCTTATAGAAGTTTATAAAATCATAATCAGATGGATAGGGTGAATAGACAAGGTCTTTGTCCCAGGGTGGCGGAGTCCAAAAGTAGATGGCATAGGATTAAGGGGAGAGGGGAAAGATTTAAATGGGACCTGAGGGGCAAATTTTCCACCTGGTGCATAGATGGAATGAGCTGCCAGAGGAAGTGGTGGGGGCTGGTGCAATTACAACATTTAAAAGGCATCTGGATGGGCACATGAATAGGAAGGGTTTAGAGGAATATGGGCCAAATGCTGACAAATGGGACTAGGTCAGATTGGGATGTCTGGTCGGTGCGAACGAGTTGGACCGAAGGGTCTGTTTCCATGCTGTGAAATTCTGTATCCAAAATGCCGATGACTTCCTGGAAAACTTTCGACATACACTAGGAATCGCGATCAGATTGCATCCGAACTGGGAGTCCATGAAGTGCATTTCTTCACCAACACCCAAACTGTAATCTAAATATCTTAAAGCAGGAGCATTTCAGAAGTGGACTGACACATCTGTAATTCTAAGGATAGATCAAGATCCTGCTTTTGTTCATTTAATAGTCTTAACAGCCTAACTGGTTCTCCTTGGCATAAGTAGCAGTGATTCTGATGAATCATCAGCGGATTTGAAACATTAACTCTGTGTTTTCTCTCCACAGACACTGCCAGACCTGCTTTCTACTTTTGCTGCAGATCTCAAAGCAAGTTCTTTGTTTTACGTCAGCTATCAAAGGTACAGTGCTGATTATATGTTGAGGGTTTCTTGCCTGTAATGGGAGGAGGCAATGACCAACTGATATTGTCGCTGGACTCTTAATCCTGGGATCCAAATAACATTCTGTGGTCCTGTGTTCGAATCCCACTGCAGCAGATGGTGGAATTTGATGTCAATTAGAACATAGAACATTACAGCGCAGTACAGACCCTTCAGCCCTCAATGTTGTGCTGACCTGTGAAGCCCATCTAACCTACACTATTCCATTATCATCCATATGTTTATCCAATGACCACTTAAATGCCCTTAAAATTGGTGAGTCTACTGCCGTTGCAGGCAGGGCATTCCACGCCCTTACTACTCTCTGAGTAAAGCACCTACCTCTGGCATCTGTCCTATATCTATCACCCTTCAATTTAAACCTCATGCTAGCCATCACCATCCGAGGAAAAAAGGCTCTCACTGCCCACCCTATCTAACCCTCTGAGTATTTTATATGTCTCCATTAAGTCGCCTCTTAACCTTCTTCTCTCTAACGAAAACAGTTTCAAGTCCCTCAGCCTTCCCTCCACACCAGGCAACATCCTGGTAAATCTCCTCTGCACCCTTTCCAAAGCTTCCACATCCTTCTTATAATGTGGCGACCAGAACTCTACGCAATACTCCAACTGCGGCCGCACCAGAGTTTTGTACAGCTGCAACATGGCCTCGTGGCTCTGAAACTCAATCCCTGTACCAATAACGCCTAACACACTGTACACCTTCTTAACAACCCTATCAATTGAAAAAGGAAATCTGGAATTAAGGGTCTAATGATGACTGTGTCTGTTGTCGGTGGTGGGGGGGATCCCAACTGGCTCACCAAACTGCTGGATAACAAAGTGTGAGGCTGGATGAACACAGCAGGCCAAGCAGCATCTCAGGAGCACAAAAGCTGATGTTTCGGGCCTAGACCCTTCATCAGAGAGGGGGATGGGGTGAGGGTTCTGGAATAAATAGGGAGAGAGGGAGAGGCGGACCGAAGATGGATAGAGGAGAAGATAGGTGGAGAGGAGAGTGTAGGTGGGGAGGTGGGGAGGGGATAGGTCAGTCCGGGGTGGGACGGACAGGTCAAGGAGGCGGGATGAGGTTGGTAGGTGGGAAATCTCCCCTTCCCCCACTTCATCCCAAAACCAGTCCAACCTGTCTCTGCCTCCCTAACCTGTTCTTCCTCTCACCTATCCCCTCCTCCCACCTCAAGCCGCACCTCCATTTCCCACCTACCAACCGAATCCCGACCCCTTGACCTGTCCGTCCTCCCCGGACTGACCTATCCCCTCCCCACCTCCCCACCTATACTCTCCTCTCCACCTATCTTCTCCTCTATCCATCATTGGTCCGCCTCCCCCTCTCTCCCCATTTATTTCAGAACCCTATCCCCATCCCCCTCTCTGATGAAGGGTCTAGGCCCGAAACGTCAGCTTTTGTGCTCCTGAGATGCTGCTTGGCCTGCTGCGTTCATCCAGCTCCACACTTTGTTATCTTGGATTCTCCAGCATCTGCAGTTCCCATTATCTCTGATCATCAAACTGCTAACCTGGCCTACATGTGTCTCTAGACCCAAAGCAATGTGGTTAACTCTGAACTGGTGTCTGTGCAATAAACGTTGGTACAGCCAGAGACACCCTCAATCTGTGAATGAATGAAGGTAAAAAGACGTGTATGAAATGTTACAGAGACCTACAGCACAGGAAACAGATCTTTTGGTTCAACCTGTCCATGCTGTCAGCTTCGGTATTGTGAGACACCTGGGCAAATTCACCCATAACATTTTGGTTGGACTTGTCTGTAATTTGTTGAAAGAGGAAGGAGACAGAAATATTTGAACAGGTACATGAACAGGAAAGGATCAGGAAGATTTTTGACGAAAGCAGACACATGGGATTGGTTTGGTTTGGGAAACCGGTGCTACAGAACATCTTTACAAAGTACTGAACAATACAAAAAAAACCTGTTTATCAGTGTCTGCATTTTATCCACACCCACAGGAATTTTATGTGCTACTTGCAATGATCTCCTTACACTGTCTGAGCTGCCCCACTACGCGGTGGCCAACATTCTGCAGGTTCTTTTTTCTTTATCCATTCATGGGGTAAGGCATCGCTCGCCAGGGGGTATTTATTGCCCATCCCTCATTGCCCACAGGGCAGATCAGCGTCAAACACGTTGCTGTGGATCTGGAGTCACGTGTAGGCCAGACCAGGAAAGGATGGCAGATTTCCTTCCCTAAAGGGCATTAGTGAACCAGATGGATTTTTCCAACAATGGACAATGGATTCATGGTTATCATTAGACTCCTAATCCCAGATATTTATTGGATTCAAATTCCACCAACTGCTGTGGCAGGATTTGAACCTGGATCCCCAGAAAATTATCTGGCTCCCCGGATTAACGGCCCAGTGATAAAACCATTAAGCCATTGCCTTCCTGAGGGTATCGCTGCTGAATTTTCTCCTATAATAACACTCACCTGCCTCAGTGTGAGCTGCCCGTTCTCTCTGGATCTGCTTCCTAAGACTCACTTAATGGAGAGATGCCAAGTGGCTCTTTTGAGCTAACCTTACTCTTAAACAGAGTATCAGATACACAAACATCTGCTTGCAGTGTTACCGTGACCTCTGGTGATGGGTTTTGTTGAATCATTTCTCCAGTCGCTGCATATAATGGAAAAATGACCAACAACTGTTCTGAAACTGTTCCATCTTTTTAGCCCCAACGAAACTTTCTGTATGGTAGGCACTGCTGTGATTTCACCCCAGCCACAAGAAAATCAACTCCACGTTTCCAGTAATTTTCTAACCACCCCAGGTGCCCCTAGATTCAAAACCAGGCGGCACTTCAATTAGACCCTGCTGAATGGAACTGGAATGTAGCTCTGCCATTTACCAACTCTTTAAGCTTCATTGAAATGTCTGAAGGGATACACACACACACACACACACACACACACACACACACACACACACACACAGACACTCACACGCACACACAGACACACACACAGACACACACACAGACACACACACACACACACACTCTCACACACACAGACACACACACTCACACACACAGACACACACACACACACACAGACACACACACACAGACACACACACACACACACACAGACACACATATACACACACACACACACACAGACACACACAGACTCACACACACAGACACACACACACAGACACACACATACACGCACAGACACACACACACACACACACACACAGACACACACACACAGACACACACACGCACAGACACACTCACACACACAGACACACACACACACAGACACTCACACGCACACACACAAACACACACACACAGACACACACACACAGATACACACACAGACACAGACACACACTCACACACACACACACAC
>NC_081394.1:4556662-4621662 GCF_030684315.1 Stegostoma tigrinum | reverse complement strand
GTGTTTGGAGGAAGTTATAGGGGAGATGTCAGGTTCTTCACACAGAGAGTGGTGGGCGTGTGGAATGTGCTGCTGGCAGTGGTAGTGGAGTGAGATACTTTAGAGACAGTTAAGAGACTCTTGGACAGGCGCATGGAGGATAGTCAAATGTAGGGTATGCAGGGTAGGTTCACACACACAGAAATATCTATACACACACACACACACACACACACACACACACACACACACAGCTATGCATACACACAGAGACACACACATGCAGAGATAGCTATGCATACTCACACAGACACAGCTATGCACACGTGCAGATATGCATACACAAATGTAACCATGCACACGTACATAGACTCTCACATACACACACAGACACACACATAAATAGGTATGCACGTGCACACACATGCATACAGACACAGATATGCACACACACAGGCACACAGCTATGCACACACACACTCACACACACAAACATGCCTATGCACACACACAGACATAGCAACACACACAGACAGACAGATGAGAACACACACACACACACACACACACACACACACAGGTACATAGCTATCCACACACAGATGCACACATACAGGCACATACATACAGACACACATGCACAGACATAGCTATGCACACACACAGGCAGATACACACACCAAGACACAGCTATGCACATAGACAGATACACGCACAGGTAGATTCATACATAGATAGGAACAGAGACACAGCTATGCACACACAGATACACAGCTTCACACACACACAAACACACACGCATTCACAGTTGCACAGCTGTACACACATAGAGACATACACACAGTCACAGCTATGCGTGCACACAGACAGTCATACGCAGAGATACGCGGCTACGCGCGCACACAGTCATACACAGAGATACGCGGCTACGCTTGCACACAGACAGTCATACACAGATACGCGGCTACGTGCGCACACAGACAGTCATACACAGATACGCGGCTACGTGCGCGCACACAGTCATACACAGAGATACGCGACTACGCTTGCACACAGACAGTCATACACAGAGATACGCGGCTACGCGCGCACACAGTCATACACAGAGATACGTGGCTACGCGCGCACACAGACAGTCATACACAGACAGTCATACACAGCGATACACGGCTATGCGCGCACACAGACAGTCATACAGAGATACACGGCTATGCGCGCACACAGACAGTCATACACAGAGATACACAGCTATGCGCGCACACAGACAAACACGCACAGAGACACAACTATATACACACATGGACAAACACACAAAGACACAGCTATGCACACACACGAGGATGCACATACAGATACAAACACATAGACGCAGCTACACATATGTACATACACAGCTATGCACTGACACACAGACACAGACAGACACAGTGACCGATATACACACACAAACACACACACACTCGGCTCTCTGTGCTTTAAACTCTGCACTGCATTAGTACAAAGCGAAACCTGTTTCTGAAAATCTCCATGTGGCCAATCCTGACCGGGGTGGGGGAGGGGGGGGGGGAGGACATACATCAATTTTTTTTACCCATAATAACCCCGCCTCCGCCTTGCCATTGGCTGCAATAGGGATATGCCCCACCCCTACAGCTGCCTAAATTAGCATCTCTTTAAGGTGCTGGCCTGGGTGTCGATGCTGCAGGAGCACCCACAGGGTACAGTCAGATTCAGGGTGTCCCAGCACCCACAGGGTACAGTCAGATTCAGGGTGTCCCAGCACCCCCGCAGGGCACAGGGAGACGCACCGCACCGGCCGCGTACAGGCGGACACAGAGTGCCCCAGCACCGGCCGCGTACAGGCGGACACAGGGTGTCCCAGCACCGGCCGCGTACAGGCGGACACAGGGTGTCCCAGCACCCGGTGTACAGGCGGACCATGGCGGGGTGCAGGACGCAGGCACGGCTCCTGGCTTCCGTGGTGATTGTCCTGGCTGTAATCCGGCAAGGTAAGGAAAGCGCTGAGTGTGTGTGTGTGTGAGAGAGAGAGAGAGAGAGAGAATGCATGGAGCTTTTGCAAGAGGGCTTGGCAATTTCTAAAATGACAGCTGTCCATTGAAACAGATAGTTTGATTGGGGGGGGGGGGATAACAATGCGTTACGAAAGAGAAAGACCTTTTTCATTTAAACAACCAGCCACCTTTGACTGTGTGTGTGTGTGTGTGTCTGTGTGTGTGTGTGTGTATTAAAAATAAAACATTTTTGTGCCGTGGTAGCCACTCAGTTCAAACCTCGCTCTGCTGAGAAGCTGAAGTCTCTTTCTCGAGAATTGTGTGTCAATGTTTGTTTAATTCCCGTGTTGCAGTTTGAGGGAATAATACAGAAGTTGACTCACATGAGTTTGCTGCAGTGTACGATGTATCGCATCAAAATGAAAGTAGATTTGTTTATGGGGGATGTGTGTATTTAGGATGCTGGTTTTTATATGTACAGTTCTTATCAGCACCCCCCACCCCCAACAAATCTGGGACATTAATCCAGGGGATTTCTGTTTCTGCTGTTTTTTAATGAGTCAGTAGCTTTGGACGCAGAGTGTGTACGTGCACTACAGAATGCCTTTATTTTAAAATGTACATTTCAAGCTGCAATTTTGCTAATGATCTGGTGCCATGGTTGCTTCCATGAGTATTCCCAGAGCGCCTCTTGATTGTGAAAAGGGCTGCTGCACACGCATTTACAATCCTCAGTGAGAGTTGGAACATCACAACGGAGCAAGAAATTCTGAGGGGGAAATGAGTGAGGGGGAGGCGATGCTGGGAAATCAGGGAGGCAGGGTGACAGAAAGGCGTCAAAATGGGGTGGTGGGGGGGGGTGAAACAAAGACAGGTTGGGTTAAAAAAAACCACTGATGAATCAGAGAGAGAGATAGAGGAAGAGAAAGGAAGATTGGGAACAAAGGAGATAGATGAGGGAGGATGCAGATGGTGGGCTTGGGTTTGGTGGGGTGGATTGAAGGGGGATTTTGATTGGGGTCTGATTATTGCCGGGGATAAAGGGGGGGGGGAGGGATGGGGGGAGCGTGGATGAAGCAAATAAAAACAGATGCAAAGAGAGAGAGAGGAAATGAGAAATGCAAAGCTTGCCTTTGTTCATTTTACTAAGGCAGTGTGGCTGTGTACTTGTTCATTCCCAGCAGAGTGAGATTCCTGGGGGTACAGGGTGTATTTCAGGTGATTTAGGGGAAGCCCATGGCCTGCCATTTCTGGTGCTGTCCGAGGGCATTTCAAACAGAGAATCAGCAGCGCTGCATATTGCCAGTTTGTCTCTAGAATGTAACTGTGCTGACTGTGATAGAATACAATGTCTACCTTCCAGCACCGACTCTCAGATCGCCTTTCAGCTGCTTCCATTCACCCTCCCTGACTCTTCAAGGTCAGTCTTCACAAGCAGCTGTAAATTTTCAAAACCACGTCTTCAGAGTTTAGCTGTCCCCAGGGCAGGAACAGCACCAGGTTAGATACAGTGTAAAGCTCTCTCTGCACTGTTTCCTCCATCAAACACTCCCAGGGCAGGGACAGCACAGGGTTAGATACAGTGTAAAGCTTTCTCTGCACTGTTTCCTCCATCAAACACTCCCAGGGCAGGGACAGCACAGGGTTAGATACAGTGTAAAGCTCTCTCTGCACTGTTTCCTCCATCAAACACTCCCAGGGCAGGGACAGCACAAGGTTAGATACAGAGTAAAGCTTCCTCTACACTGCTTCTCCATCAAACACTCCCAGGGCAGGGACAGCACAGGGTTAGATACAGAGCAAAGCTCACCCTACACTATCCCCCGATCAAACACTCCCAGGGCATGGGCAGCACGTGGTTAGATATAGAGTGAAGCTTTCTCTACACTCGGAGCATTGCTGGCTTAATTCGGGAGCTGTCACACATCAAGAAGCATTTCCTCTTTGCTCATATCTGTTGCCTGGCACATGCTTTGTTCAGTGGCCTGTGCGATCGCATCTTAGTTGCAGCCTCACAGCAGTCTCCCTTGCGTGCTGCTCCTGGCGGGGGGGGTTGGCGGGGGCGGGGGGGTGGTGGTTTAGCGGATGCAGTGGGGGAGAGAGTCACATTCAAAGCCTTCTCACAGAGCAGGGGGAACATTCTGTGTGTGTTTGCGCCACCTCCCCCCATTGCCTCACCCCTCCTTTGCAGACTGCCTCCCTGGGTCAAATAGCTGGTGATGTCCCTCCAGCTGAGAACCCCCTCACCCATCGACCAGCGTAGTTCATTGTGTGTTGCTCAACTTTACCAATGGATTCAGAGAGGGAGAAGCCTCTGAACGGTAATGCACAGCTATATCTGCACACAGCTTAGCCCTCATTTTTAAGGAGGAACATTGTTGTACTGGGATTGGAACAGGTGAAGTTTCTACAGTTAAGGAAGAGACAGTCATCCTGAGAGGAAACTGGGCCGCTGTTCTCTGCAGTTTTGCAGGATCTCCTGAGACAGGCAAGATTTTAGAGGATTTTCTGAAGAAGGGTCCCGACCCGAAACATCAGCTTTCCTGCTCCTCTGATGCCGGCTGGCCCGCTGTGTTCCTCCAGCCCCACACTGTGTTCCTCCAGCCCCGCACTGTGTTCCTCCAGCCCCGCACTGTGTTCCTCCAGCTCCACACTGTGTTCCTCCAGCCCCACACTGTGTTCCTCCAGCTCCACACTGTGTTCCTCCAGCCCCGCACTGTGTTCCTCCAGCCCCACACTGTGTTCCTCCAGCCCCACACTGTGTTCCTCCAGCCCCGCACTGTGTTCCTCCAGCCCCGCACTGTGTTCCTCCAGCTCCGCACTGTGTTCCTCCAGCCCCACACTGTGTTCCTCCAGCTCCACACTGTGTTCCTCCAGCCCCACACTGTGTTCCTCCAGCCCCGCACTGTGTTCCTCCAGCCCCGCACTGTGTTCCTCCAGCTCCCCACTGTGTTCCTCCAGCCCCACACTGTGTTCCTCCAGCTCCACACTGTGTTCCTCCAGCCCCACACTGTGTTCCTCCAGCCCCACACTGTGTTCCTCCAGCTCCACACTGTGTTCCTCCAGCCCCACACTGTGTTCCTCCAGCCCCGCACTGTGTTCCTCCAGCTCCACACTGTGTTCCTCCAGCCCCACACTGTGTTCCTCCAGCTCCACACCGTGTTCCTCCAGCTCCACACTGTGTTCCTCCAGCCCCACACTGTGTTCCTCCAGCCCCGCACTGTGTTCCTCCAGCCCCGCACTGTGTTCCTCCAGCCCCACACTGTGTTCCTCCAGCCCCACACTGTGTTCCTCCAGCCCCACACTGTGTTCCTCCAGCCCCACACTGTGTTCCTCCAGCCCCACACTGTGTTCCTCCAGCTCCACACTGTGTTCCTCCAGCCCCGCACTGTGTTCCTCCAGCCCCACACTGTGTTCCTCCAGCCCCACACCGTGTTATTTCAGACTCCAGCATCGGCAGTTGTTACTATCTCCAAGGTTTTAGAGGGTCTTGACAGGTTGCATGCCTGAAACCATCTCCTTTCGAATTTCTAACACCAGCTGAGGGTGTGGGGTAACAGTTTCAGGATGATGGGCCAGACATTTTGGACTGAGATGATGATAAGCTCCTTCCTTCAGTGGGTTGTGAGCCTTCGGAACTCTCTCCCACCCTCTGAGGGTAATAGCTGCCCCATTATTAAATACATTTCAGTCTGGGATGGGCATTTTGCTGGTGTCTCTGTGGGGAGCAGGATGGTGCTGTTGCTGGGGCCTGATCGTGGGAAATGGAAAGGTTGGGGAGCGGGCAGGGGAAGAAGGGGCGAAACCCCAGACTGGACGTGGTCGTATTGAATGGACGAACAGTCTTGATGGACTGAATGGACTGATGCTACAGGGAATCAATGAAGGCTGACGGAATGCTGGCCCTTATTTCTAGGGGGTTGGAGTACAAGATTAGGGACCTCCGACTGCAACTGTACAAGGTGCTGGTGAGACCACTTCTGAGAAGATTTGTAGCTCAGGTTGAGGTTCTGGATGTGAGTTTGCTCGCTGAGCTGGAAGGTTAGTTTTCAGACGTTTCATCACCATTCTAGGTAACATCATCAGTGAGACTCCGACGAAGCGCTGGTGTTATGTCTCGCTTTCTATTTATCTGGTTAAGTTTCCTTGGGTTAGAGAAATAGAAAGCGGGATATAACGCCAGCGCTTCACCAGAGGCTCACTGATGATGTTACCTAGAATGGTGACGAAATGTCTGAAAACGAACCTGCCAGCTCAGCGAGCAAACTCACATCCAGACCACTTCTGGAGTTCTGCGAGCAGTTTTAGTCTTATTGAAGGAAAGATATCATTTCATAGCAGGGCACTTCCGAGAACGTTCACTAGGATGGTCCTGGGATTGTCTGATGGGCAGAGTTTAAACAGGCTGGGATTTTACACACTGGCGTTTAGAAGAATGGGAGGTGATCTCATTGAAACGTATCGGATTCTGAAGGGGCTTGACAGGGTAAATGCTGAGGGGATGTTACCCCCTCATGGGAAGAGTCCAGAACCAGAGGGCATCGTCTCAGAATAAAGGGGCACCAAATGTAGGGCTGAGATGAGGAGGAATTTCTTCTCTCAGGCTGTAAGTCTTTGGAACTCATTGCCACAGGGAGCTGTGGGGGGCAAAGTCCTTGTGTATATTTAAACCTGAGACAGTTTCTTGATCAGTCTGGGAACCAGGGATTACAGGAAAAGGGGACACGAGGAAAATCTGATCGGCCGTGTTCCTGTGGAATGGTGGAGCAGAGGTTTGAGGGGCCGAACAGCCTACTCATGTTCCAGTTTCTTACGGTCTTGTTTTGGCTGTTCACGGCAACGACCCCACTCCCCCAGCTCGATGCCTCCTCTAGTCGACTAGCTCAGGCTGCCCAGCACACCCCCCCCCCCCCCCACCCCCAGCCCCGCCGCGCCGAGTTCTGCAGGGTAAAGCTAAGAGTGAGGGAGGAATTGGAAGAGGGAGGTGCACTGGGGGTGGCCTGTGGTAAATTTCGCCAAGCACAGCATTACAGCAATGGGGTTAAGAGAGTGACTAATAACCGTCCCCTCCCTCCCTCCAAACCGCAGGGCTTTGAGGGGTCCTGAGGGAGGGAGGGTGGGGAGACGGTGAGAATTGACCTGTTGATGATTAATGTAAGAGGAAGAATCATTGAGAAAGATCAAGGAGAACACGATTGTACATTTCTGTGGATCTTCTCGATTTGACAAGCCCCGGAGCATCGGGGTAAATAGGGAGTTTTTTGCGGTCACTGACGCCATGCAAGAGCAGAGGTTGTGCACAGCAAGATCCCGCAAATGGCAGTGTGAAACTGACCCAGTTCTTAGGGTTTGGTAATGGAGAAGGAGAAATGATTATGAGCCTCAGGACACTGGGGTCTTGTCTGACCGTCTCGCAGTATGATGCACGCTTGTATTGACTCTACATAATGAGGCGCCCCCTCAGCGCTGACACTCCCCCCGACAGGGCAGCGCTCTCTCCTGGGGCTTCTTTGACCGAAAATATTTAGAGAGTGGGTTCTGAACCTGAGGTAGTGATGCTCGGTAACAACATTTGCCCTGGGAGAGAGAAATGAATCTTACTCGTGCTAACACTATCCGAGTGCCCCTAATATTTGGATCATTTGGAAAATTCCACTGGAGCCTCTGGGCTCCACTTCCTTCCTGAGATGTAATGTGCCTCGGAGTTAGTTTTACGGAAGTCACTACTTAGTGAAAAACTGTTTCGCATCCTGTTTAGGTTCCCGGAATAAGGGGAATCCACAAGATTGCACAGTCGAGGTGATAAGGCTCATTGTCTAAAATCAATCTCTGCTGATTTGAGGAGGCACACAGTATGATTTCTGACACCATGCTCGTCCTTTCTAAGTCAGTAAGCTGCATTTCTGTCGCACCTGGCTCACTCTCAGGAAGCCACTGGATGTTTTCTGGAAGGGTGCTCCTGAACGTGTTGTCCAGGATGTAGTTTGGTAATGCAGAAGGAGAAATGATTATGAGCCTCAGGACACCGGGGTCTTGTTTGACCGTCTCACAATATGATGCACGCTGTACAATGAGGCGCTCCCTCAGCACTGATGCTCCGACATAAGCAAGCTCCGACAAATGAACGTGTCCTGCTTTCTTGTTTCAACCTCCAGTGCTGTCGGCTGAGATTTTCAGTCTGAAATCTCTGGGGAGATGCGTGAGCACACAATCGCTGTATCTAACGCCGTGCTGTCCCTGATCTGGGAGTGTTCAATGGGGATAGTGTAGCGAGAGCTTTACCCTATATCTAACCCCGTGCTGTCCCTGTCCCTGGGAGTGTTTGATGGGGATACAGTGTAGAGAGAGCTTTACCCTGTATCTAACGCCGTGCTGTCCCTGATCTGGGAGTGTTCAATGGGGATAGTGTAGCGAGAGCTTTACCCTATATCTAACCCCGTGCTGTCCCTGTCCCTGGGAGTGTTTGATGGGGATACAGTGTAGAGAGAGCTTTACCCTGCATCTAACCCCGTGCTGTCCTTGACCTGGGAGGGTTCGATGGGGGGACAGTGTAGAGGGAGCTTTACTCTGTATCTAACCCCGTGCTGTCCCTGCCCTGGGGACAATATCGAGAGAGTTTGAAAGTAGGACTGATTACCGCTGTGTTAGAAATACCCAGTTGTTGAAGTTATTTTGTGAGATAACGTGTGCTGGTGGTGAAAGTTATTTGGTGAATTGAAATTGCTTTTGAGTTGAGGTGGGGTTTCTGCAAAGTAAAACTGGAACAGAGTGGAGTTAATTGTCAGTGCTTAGCTGTGACTCAGTCTGTTTTCCACATGATCCACAATTCCATGTGTTTTAAGGAGCTCAAGACTGTATGAAGATCTTTTCAGATTCTCTGTGAAGTGCTCCTTCAAACACTCACTCCTCTGAGAAACTGAGAATGTATCGAAACAACAGCTAAAGAATCAACACAAGGCTATTCAGCCCTTCAAGCCTATACTGCCGTCCAGCATGTCCGTAGTCTCGCACTCTTCTCAGGGCGACCTGTTTAACAGGACTGACTGAGGGAAAGGGTCCCACTTTAAACAGGGTTCCTGGCTGGGAGAGACAGACGGAGAGAGACAGACAGGTACAGAGAAGGAGGGAGTGGGCACTGTCGGAGGGTCAGTGCTGAGGGAGCGCCGCACTGTCGGAGGGTCAGTGCTGAGGGGGTGGGCACTGTCAGAGGGTCAGTGCTGAGGGAAACAGGGGCACTGACAGAGAGAGAAAGATGCCACATAGGGGTCCCTAACAGGGTAGACTCCCCTTCTAAAACAAGATCTCTCTGGGACAGAATCATTTCTGTGTCCAATTGATCTTTCCTTTTCTTTGGTTTTAATCAGACAAATTAACTGATGTTCCGATGAGGATATTGGCCATCTGTTCCTGAATGTTTAATTAATAGTAAGTACCACTCAGCAGAAATGACAGAAGAGACAGGGGGCTGTTTACAGCTTAATCAGTTTAATATACAAAGAATTTGTTTACACGGTTACTTCTTCAAAGGCAGTTTAATGTGACCCCGTGACACAATAATTCTTACCCTCTCAGGGCACCCCAAAGTATTTCACACCCAATTGGGAACTTTGTGATTGAACTCTGCTCCCTGTTGACCGATAGGAAACGCGAGAGCCAATGTGTTCACAGGAATCTGCCATCAACAGCAGCTCAGTCATTGCTGACATTGTTTTATTCTTCCAGATGCAGAAACACAGCCCCTCCGACAGTGCGGCGCTCCCTCAGCGCTGACCCTCCGACAGTGCGGCGCTCCCTCAGCGCTGACCCTCCGACAGTGCCCGCTCCCTCAGCGCTGACCCTCCGACAGTGCCCGCTCCCTCAGCACTGACCCTCCGACAGTGCCCACTCCCTCAGCACTGACCCTCCGACAGTGCGGCGCTCCCTCGGCACTGACCCTCCGACAGTGCCCACTCCCTCAGCACTGACCCTCCGACACTGCGGCGCTCCCTCAGCACTAACCGTCCGACAGTGCCCACTCCCTCAGCACTGACCCTCCGACAGTGCGGCGCTCCCTCTGCACTGACCCTCCGACAGTGCCCACTCCCTCAGCACTGACCCTCTGACAGTGCGGCGCTCCCTCAGCACTGACCCTCCGACAGTGCCCATACCCTCAGCACTGACCCTCCGACAGTGCGTTGCTCCCTCAGCACTGACCCTCTGACAGTGCCCGCTCCCTCAGCACTGACCTTCCGACAGTGCGGCGCTCCCTCAGCACTGACCATCTGACAGTGCCCACTCCCTCAGCACTAACCCTCCGACAGTGCCCACTCCCTCAGCACTGACCCTCTGACAGTGCGGCGCTCTCTCAGCACTGACTGTCGGACAGTCCCAGCCTTAGTGGGGCTGGATCCTGAAATAGTGTCACTGTGTTTGGACGTACCAGTGACTCAGTGACACTGGAGCCAGTGGCCGATTGTGGCAGCTCAGTTCAGTTCTCAGGACTGTGTCAGAGGAGAACATTCGTCAACTGGGGCCTCATCACCTCTGGCAAAGCCTGTGAGCGCAGGGTCAAAGGTTAGCTGTTGGAACGGGTACAAATCTCTTTTTTTTTAACAAGGAACACTGCTCCTCATAATAAACCATCTTTTTTAATGTTGTTGACCTAATTTTTGCAGAGCCGAAGAGTAAATCAGTAAATGTCTGACTCCTTATAGCAGTGGGGTTTACGGGAGTTAAAAAAAACCCCATCAAGTGATCTTTTATCTCTTGCTTCATTTACAAAACACAAATCTCTGCCAAACATCCTGCCAACCTTGAAAAGAACAAGTCAGAGTGTGTGTTATTTCATCAGAGTGAATTAATCTGAAGTCACACTGTTCAGCATTTCCAAGTCAGGAGCTGTGAGGAGCTCTGGGTGTTTTATCTTGTAGTGTTTAATCTTTCAAATCAGTAATTAATATCTAACCGTTGACTAGGGATTGGGATTCTGCAGTGTAGTGTCCAAAATGGCTGATTCTCCTGCTCACTGGCTACACTCCCGTTCCGAGACTCCAAGATGCACAAGGAGATGTTTAACTGGGAGCCACATGGTCCTTTGGGAATTTAAGAATCTAAGCTGGGAGCAGCAACCGTAGGGTCTCGGGTGGCTACAGTACAAGACTCTCAAAGGAGCCACATGCATTAATGCCTCAGTGTAAACAAGCAAAACAAATTCTGAGATCTACCAGGTTTGCTCAAATTACACAGAGCCTCAGTTGGCTAACGCTGCACACAGTTCGAGTCTCGGTATCCCCTAAGTTAGACCCACACTCTGAGCACCATGCACAGTTCCAGTCACTGTATCCCTCAGTTAGGACCACACTCGGAGCACCGTGCACAGTTCCAGTCTCCCTATCCCTCAGTTAGACCCACACTCAGAGCACCGTGCACAGTTCCAGTCTCCGTATCCCTCAGTTAGTCCCACACTCGGAGCACCGTGCACAGTTCCAGTCTCCGTATCCCTCAGTTAGTCCCACACTCGGAGCACCGTGCACAGTTCCAGTCTCCGTATCCCTCAGTTAGACCCACACTCGGGGCACCGTGCACAGTTCCAGTCTCCGTATCCCTCAGTTAGTCCCACACTCGGAGCACCGTGCACAGTTCCAGTCTCCGTATCCCTCAGTTAGGCCCACACTCGGAGCACCGTGCACAGTTCCAGTCTCCGTATCCCTCAGTTAGGCCCACACTCGGAGCACCATGTGCAGTCCCAGTCTCTGTATCCCTCAGTTAGACCCACACTCGGAGCACCGTGCACAGTTCCAGTCTCCGTATCCCTCAGTTAGACGCACACTCGGAGCACCGTGCACAGTTCCAGTCTCCGTATCCCTCAGTTAGTCCCACACTCGGAGCACCGTGCACAGTTCCAGTCTCCGTATCCCTCAGTTAGGCCCACACCCGGAGCACCGTGCACAGTCCCAGTCTCCGTATCCCTCAGTTAGTCCCACACTTGGAGCACCGTGCACAGTTCCAGTCTCCGTATCCCTCAGTTAGGCCCACACTCGGAGCACCGTGCACAGTCCCAGTCTCTGTATCCCTCAGTTAGTCCCACACTCGGAGCACCGTGCACAGTCCCAGTCTCTGTATCCCTCAGTTAGTCCCACACTCGGAGCACCGTGCACAGTTCCAGTCTCCGTATCCCTCAGTTAGACCCACACTCGGAGCACCGTGCGCAGTTCCAGTCTCCGTATTCCTCAGTTAGACCCACACTCGGAGCACCGTGCACAGTTCCAGTCTCCGTATCCCTCAATTAGAGCCACACTCGGAGCACCGTGCACAGTTCCAGTCTCCGTACCCCTCTGTTAGACCCACACTCAGAGCACCGTGCACAGTTCCAGTCTCCCTATCCCTCAGTTAGACCCACACTCGGAGCACCGTGCACAGTTCCAGTCTCCGTATCCCTCAGTTAGACCCACACTCGGAGCACAGTGCACAGTTCCAGTCTCCGTATCCCTCTGTTAGACCCACACTCAGAGCACCGTGCACAGTTCCAGTCTCCGTATCCCTCAGTTAGACCCACACTCGGAGCACAGTGCACAGTTCCAGTCTCCGTATCCCTCTGTTAGACCCACACTCGGAGCACTGTGCACGGTTCCAGTCACTGTATCCCACAGGGTGTGGCAGTTTCAGTGGGGATGGTGGGGGCTGGTGGTATGGTGTGAAATGTGGGACTGACTCCCACAGGCAGTGGTTGATGTGAATTGTGTTGATGTATTGAAGGTGGGGATGGAGCAGGAAGCTGAATATGCATGTGAGGATTTACAGTACAGTACAGAGAGTCCAAATGGCTTTACTCTGTAGTGGGAATGTCTGATGATGATCTGAACTCACTCTCTCAATCCACGAGGAAGGCTGCTTTGTATTTGTGACTAATATGTAAAGGGAATGGGAGAACGAGAACTTTTGGATCAACAGGTTTTGTTGGAGATGATATTATTGGAAACATTTCAAAGAACAGAGGTGAAGTGTGGTTTAGACTGGAGTGTGAAACATTTGAGCGTATCAGTCTGTCATTGTCAATAGTCTACAGAGTGCAGTCTTTCCAAATGCAGGTCTCCCCCTTTTTCATTATAATAGGAGCTGAAACCAATTTGTGAGTTTTTCCACATAGCATCAGCTCAACAATAGCCTGCATTTACCTAGCTTCCTTTCCCCTCCTCAGGCAGGGTTTGACAGGAGTCAGTGAGACGTTTGACAATGAAACACATCACTAGTGGCAAGGAGGGGTTCGAAGGTCCGAGATTTTCAGGAACATCTTACAGAGGGAGAGGTTTAGGGATTCCAGAGCTCAGCTGAAGTCACGGCCTCCAAGGGTGGCATAGAAAGAGGGAAGGGGAGTGCAGGGAGAGGTCACAGACATGGCGGGGGGGGGGGTGCAAGTTGGTTAAATGTGTACTGTTCATGGGCCGTTTACAATCTCTCTGCTGGCTTCCAGGTTTTCAAAGAGTTAATAAGCTCCACATATGTAGCCCATCCAAGCACCAGGAAGAGAGGGTCCGTGAGCTAGTACCGCTGTGAATAATTTCCAGAGCAGTACAGCATTGTGTCCAGAGACCTCCCGTGCTCGCTCTCTCTCTCTCTCTCTCTCTCTCTCGCTCTCTCTCTCTCTCTCTCACACACTCTGCCTCTCTCTTTCTCTCTCTCTCCTTCCCCCTCTCTTTCTCTCTCTCTCACTCAGTCCCTCCTTTTCTAAATCTTCCATGCTGTGTCTCTCCTCTCTCTTTATCTGTCTCTCTCTCTCTCTCTCTCTCTCTACACCCTCTGCCTCTCTCTTTCTCTCTCTCTCCTTCCCCCTCTCTTTCTCTCTCTCTCACTCTGTCTCTCCTTTTCTAAATCTCCCATGCTGTGTCTCTCCTCTCTCTTTATCTGTCTCTCTCTCTCTCTCTCTCTCTCTCTCACACACTCTGCCTCTCTCTTTCTCTCTCTCTCCTTCCCCCTCTCTTTCTCTCTCTCTCACTCTGTCTCTCCTTTTCTAAATCTCCCATGCTGTGTCTCTCCTCTCTCTTTATCTATCTCTCTTTCTCTCTCTCTCCCTCTCTCTTTGTCTCCCTCGCTCTGCCCATCTTCTCTCTCTGTCTCACTCTGTCTCTTCTTTTCTAAGTTGCTCATGCTGTGACTCTCCTCTGTCTCTCTCCATCTCCTCTCTCTCTCTCTCTGACGTCTCTCTCACTCTGTTCTGCCTCTCCCTCTTCCGCCTTCTCTCCCTGTCCCTCTCCCTCTCTCTCTGTCCATCTCATCTCTTTCTCTCTCTCTCTCTGACCTCTCTCTCCCTCCTCTCACTTTGTTCTCTCTCTCACCCCCCTTCCACTCTGTTTTCTCTCTCTCCCTCTCTCTGTGTCCCCCTCTCTCCTGTTCCCCGTCTGTCCCTCAATACCTAACTGCTGGGCTTTGACTGGAAAACGGACAGCGAAACCCCCTATCACATTGATTCGGGATTCGAGGGCAATTAGCTGATGAGACCCAGTGGGCGCACACTGGTGGGTGCAGCCGTGGAGATTGTGGTGGAGGGGTTTGGGATTGCGCTAGAGGCTGGGCAGTGCCAGTTTGGGCACCGTGCCTCCACGATTAAAGCCATCTCCATCCCTCCCCCTCCCCAACCTCCAGCTCCGTCCCACTGTCACCTTTGCCAGTGGAACCCTCAGCAAGGAACCTGCTTCCTAAAGGGAACCCTTCCCCTCTGCTCCCCAGCGATGGTACTGAGGCCAAATATGGATTGTTTGCACCTTATTGCTGTTGGCCTGACTATGACATGGAGGTGCTGCTGATGTTGGACTGGGTTAGGCAAAGCACCTGCTGAGCTATAACCAGGTGTTGTGTGACGTCTGGTCTGACGGTGGGAATTGTGTTCGGAATACAAAGAACAAAGAAAATTACAGCACGGGAACACGCCCTTTGGCCCTCTGATCCTGTGCCGATCCAGATCCTCTATCTAAACCTGTTGCCTGTTTTCCAAGGATCTGTATCTCTCTGCTCCTGCCCACTCATGTGTCTGTCTAGATACATCTTAAATGACACTATCGTGCCCGCCTCCCGCTGGCAACGTTTTCCAGCCACCCACCCACTCTCTGCGTACAGAACTTTCCACGCATATCTCCCTTAAACTTGACCCGTCTCACCTTGAAATCGCGACCCCCCCTAGTAATTGAGTCCCCCTCTCTGGGGAAAAAGCTTCTTGCTATCCAACTCCACAGGCAACTCCAGTCGTACTTCACGAACACACTCGGGAGAAGCGGATGATCCACAGATCCCTGAAGGTGACAGGGCAGGGTTAACGGGGGGTAGTTATGAGGGCACGTGGTTTTATCAGTTGTGGGATAAATTTTAAGAGCAGGGGACAAGAGACAATAGTGCAGGAGTAGGCCATTCTGCCCTTCAAGCCAGCACTACCATTCATTATAATCATGACTGATCATCCACAATCAGTATCCTGCTCCTGCCTTATCCCTATAACCCTTGATTCCACTATCTTTAAGAGCTCTATCCATCTCTTCCTTGAAACTATCCAGAGAGTTGGCCTCCACTGCCTTCTGGGGCAGAGCATCCCATCTATAGGTGATGCCAGGGGCTTTAGTGAGGCCATAGCTGGAGCACTGTGTGCAGTTCTGGTCCCCTATTGGAAGGATGTGATTGGACTGTGGAAGGGGGTGCAGAGGGAGATTCAGCAGGACGGTGCCCTGGGGTGGAGCAGTTTAGTGATGAGGAGAGGCTGGGTAAGCTCGGGTTGTTTTCTAAGGAGCAGGGAGGGTTCGGGGGGAACCTGATAGGGGGGTATATGATTATGAACAGGGTAGGTAAGAAGCAGCTGCTCCCCTTAATTGAAGGGTCAATAACAAGGGGGCATAATATTACAGGGATGTGACAGGAGGCGGAATTGGAAAATATTAGTTATGCAGTGAGTGGTGGGGTCTGGTATGCACTGTCTGGGAGACCTCAGAACCTTCAAAAACAACCTTGGTGGACACTTGGATCGTCACCACATTCAAGGCTATGGGCCTAGTGTGGAAAAGTGGGACTGGGGTAGATTTGTTGTAGCTTTATAGGTCTGGCTTGATGGGCCAAAGGGCCTCTTCTGTACTACAAGGCTCTATGACATTCTATGGGGTGATGTTTTACGGATTTATTTCACAAATGTGAAATATTTCACAAATATTGCACAAATGTTATGAACACAACATGGGTGAGGCAATGGCCTAGTGGTATTATTGCAGGACTGTTAATCCAGAGAGCTGTATAACGTTTTGGGGACCTGGGTTCAAATCCTGCCACGGCAGATGGTGGAATTTCAATTCAATGAAATATTTGGAATTAAGAATCTAATGATGACTTGAAAGTGAATGATACGAATAATAAACGAACTGAGTTCCAGATGATGGCCGTGAATCCATTATTGGGAAAAACCCATCTGGTTCACTAATGCCCTGCAGGGGAGGAAACTGCCATCCTTACCTGGTCTGGGCCTACATGTGACTCCAGACACACAGTGATGTGGTTGACTCTTAACTGCCCTCTGGGCAATTAGGGACGGACAATAAATGCTGGCCTAGCCACTGATGCCCTCATTCTGTGAATGAATAAAGGGACAAAAAAAATATTTTGACATGGAGATATTAACTCAGGTGGACAAACAGGAGGCTGGAAGAACACAGCAAACCAGGCAGTACCCAGAAGAAAGGAGCCATCAACGTTTTGGGTCTCACTTTCAGGACTGGAGGGGTTATACCCCAAAACATTGACTGCTCTTTTCCTCCAGATGCTGCCCTGGCTGGCTGCGTTCATCCAGCCTCCTGTTCATCTGCACAACAAAATCAAAGTCGCTGGAAAAGCTCAGCAGGTCTGGCAGCATCTGCGGAGGAGAAAACAGAGTTAACATTTCGGGTCCGGGTTCTGAGGATGGGTCACCGGGCCCGAGACGTTAACTCTGTTTTCTCCTTCAGAGATGCTGCCAGACCTGCTGAGCTTTTCCAGCGGCTTTGTTTTTAGTTCCTGATTTACAGCATTCCCAGTTCTTTTGGTTCATGTTCATTTACCTTGGATTCGAACATCTGCAATTTTATTTTGTCTCTAACCAATGTCTACTCAGGCCCTGATTACTGACGGTAAACCTATATCACGTGGGATGTGGGTGTTGCTGGCGAGGCTCAGTATTTCTTGCCCCTGTCCCCAGTTGCCCCCCTTGAGAAGGTGGGGGTGAGCTGCCTTCTTGAGCTGCTGCAGTCCATGTGCTGTGGGTTCGCCCACAATGTCCCTGAGGGAGGGAATTCCGGGATTTTGACCCAGCGACACTGAAGGAACGGTGATATATTCCCAAGTCAGGATGGGGAGTGGAGGGGAACTTGCAGGGGGCTGGTGTTCCCATGTATCTGCTGCCCCTTGTCCTTCCCGATGGAAGTGGGTCGTGGGTTTGGAAGGTGCTGCCTGAGGATCTTTGGTGAATCTCTGCAGAGCATCTTGTAGATGGTACACACTGCTGCGACTGAGCGTCGGTGGGGGGAGGGAGTGGGATGTTTGTGGATGTGGGGCCAATCGAGCGGGGGCTGCTCTGTCCTGGATGATTTTGGAGAAAGTGGGGCCTGTCTTATAGAAAAATGTCAAGGTGAAACAATCTTTCCTGGTTTGTGGCATTGTGTGATGAGAAAAGCAGACAGTTTAAATGAGTTTGTGAGACGTTTGCACAGCGTAGATATTTGTCTGTCTCTCATTTGACTACAGATGGCGTCTCCTCAGGCTTTATGATATTTGCACAGACTGTGTCGACCCTTGTTCCTCCTGTTGCCTGAGCTACATTGCCCCAGGGTCAAGTCTGTATGATGCTCTGGGCAATCTGATCACTAGGACAGATAACCAGGGATGTCAACCAGGAGGTTTGGTGTATTGCTCTGCCCGTTTCTGGAAGCTCTATTTCAGCTCTCCCAATCTCATTTTCTCTCTCTCTCTCTCTCTCTCTCTCTGTCTATTTATATTTCTCTCTTTCTCCCTCTTTTCTCCCCCGATCTCTCTCTCTTTCACCCTCTCTGATTCACTCTCTCCTTTCTTTCTCCCTTTATTTCTTTTAGCTCTTTCTCTCCTTTTCTCTCTTCCCCGATTCTTTCTCTTTCTCTTCCTTCCTGTCATTTTTCTCGCTCTCTTTTCGTCTCCATTTTGCTGTCTATTTTTCTCTTTTATCTCTTTCTTTTATTAATCTTTTCTCTCTCTTATCTCCCTCTCTCTTTCCCCCTCTCTTTCCATCTCTCTCTTTCTCTCTTTTTTTTTCTCGTTCCCCTTTCCTCTTTCTCTCTCTCCCCCTCTCTTCTTTTTCTCTATTTCTGTCTTTTGTTCTCATTCCCTTTCCTCTTTCTCTCCCTTTAGCTGTCTTTTTCTCTATCTTCTCTCTCTCTCCCCTCTCTATCTTCCTTCTCACTCTCTTTTTCCTCTTCCCCCCCTCTCTTTCTTTCTCTCTCCCTTCCCCTCTCTCTCTCCTCCTCTCACTTTCTCTGTCTCTCCCCTCTTGTCATCCCACCCTCTTTCTGCCCCACATCCTCGTTCTTCCATTTTCCCTGCCCCGACCATCTGAATCTCACAGGATGGGTGCTGGACCGCCCACTCCCGAGACTGAAAGCCCCTGCGGACTCAGAGACAAACACTGAGACCAGAAATGGCCAGCATCATCCTCCCCAGAGTAGGGAAGGCTAAGGGGGAGGCTGAGTCGGCCATTCAGATTGAGCCAACGAGGGTGACAAGGGCTGGGTGGAAAGGCCTCGTCCTGCGTTTCAAAGCTTCACAGGACCTGCTGGACTCGCGCTATCTGGGTTTGAGTGAGATTGAGTGTGGTGCTGAAGTAGGAGGCAAAAATCAGTTTTTCGAATGATCAGATGTTGGGCATGAAACATACGCTTCAGTTTTTGAAAAGAATACAGTCAAAGGCAAGGATAAAATGTCTCACAGTTTCGTAGCAGGAGACCATTCGGCCCCCTACTTCACTGTGACTGTTCTATGACCTGCCTCCTTGAAACCACATCTGTCTATATCCCATTGGCTGACCAAAGCTGAGTGAGAGAGAAAGAGAGAGAGAGAGAGGCAGTGTGAGGATGATAGAAGGGGAGAGAAGGATGGAGGGGGAGAGAGGGAGTGAGATGGAGGGTAGAAAATAGAGAAGGGGATGGAGAGCAGGGAAGAAGTTGGGGAGAGAGGGAGAAATAGATGGAGGGGCGAGAGAGGGATAGTGAGGGAGAGAGGAAGGAAGACAAGATGAGAGGTGCGGGAGGAAGAGGGGAAGAAATTGTGGGAGATCGCTAATGTGAGATACAACAACAGAGAAAGAGACTCAGAACATGAAGGAGCTGAAAAAATAGACAGGGGAACAGTGGAAAAACTGAGAGGCGAAATGATGAGAGGCAGAGAAAGTGATGGAGGGAGACACAGGAGAAAGCTGCAAGTTGGGGAGATAGAGTGAGGAATAAAAACTGAAAGAAACAAGAGAAAGCTAAGTCAGCAAATAACTGAAGAAAGAGAGTGTGTAAACTGAGAAAGGAGAGGCAGTGAAAGAGACAGAAAGCTCAATCTCACACACAGATTGTATTCCATCCCCACTGGGACAGAGCTCCCTGCTTTCTTGTTACTGCAGGCCTGTCTTAGGCGTTACAGTCTGTAATTTTAAACCTCCCAAGGTGAGCAGGACAGAAACAAAACACTGCTCTCTGTTTATCTACAGTTCACAAATACTCTCCCGAGGAATGCAGCCTCCAAACAGTGAAGACCCACAGTGAATGTAGCGGTTTAAATATCAAGGACAGATTGAGAAAATAAAGGGAAGGCCTGGTGAAATGCTGGCCTTTCTCTGTCTGCTGGGAACTCAAACGCCAGAAGTTGGGCGCGGTGTCCCGGTTGTACAGAATCCCCGGTTAGACCACGCCCAGAGTCACTGGGAATGGGCCTGAACTCTGCACCTCAGGAAGGAGATTGTGACCTTGGCGTGTAGATCCAGCAGAACGATCCCAGAGCTGTGAGGCTTAAATCACAAGGGAAAATCCCACAAACTGGGCTTTGTATTCCCTGGGGTTTACAGGGTCAGGGCTGATGTGATTGAGGTTTTCAGGATATTGAGGGGATCATGTGGACTGATGGGAGAGAAATGACTTCCACTGGTTGGGGACTGAGTCTGGGACCAGGAGCAGTGTGTTAACATTCAGGCCGGATCTTTCAGGAGGAAACATCCCACCGCACACTTTCACACTCACAGACACGTACACACATGTGTATACACTCACATGCGTATACACACATGCGCGTATACACACACACACACGTGTATATACACACACATGCGTGTACACAAACACGGGCGTGACACACACACACAGTGACACTCTCATTCACCCACCCACGTTGCAGGAATAATCCAGCAGCAGATGTATATCTGTCCTGATGCTCCAGTGCAGTGAGGGTCACCTTCCAGTTCTGGGCGGCTGTCTGTTATTTATAGTCCACTTCCAGGCTGCAGCAGTCTGTGAAATCTTCCACAAGAGCCAGCACTTAATGGAATTAAAACCAAGCACCAGCATGGACTGACATTCCATTCTGGCTTGGACCTGTTCTGAGAGAAATTCCTGCATGTAGGAAGGGCCTGAATTTCTGTAGCACCTTTCCCAACCTCGCAGTTTCACAATCAACATCACCACACCACCTGCCTTTATGTAGCAACATTACACTCAGATGGCACTTGACAGGGAGCAGTTTCCCAGAATAAAATCAGAGAAGTAGCTATTAGGGACGTTATTCACAAATTGGTGAAAGATTCAGGTGGTGAAGCAGCATTCAAAATGGAGTATGGCACTCTGTCACTGACCCTCGGGCAGCGCGGCGCTCCCCTCGGCGCCGACCCTCGGACAGCGCGGCGTTCCCCCGGCGCCGACCCTCAGACAGCGCGGCGTTCCCCCTCGGCGCCGACCCTCGGGCAGCGCGGCGCTCCTCTCGGCGCCAACCCTCGGGCAGCGCGGTGCTCCCCTCGGCACCGACCCTCCGGCAGCGCGGCGTTCCCCCTCGGCACCGACCCTCGGGCAGCGCGGCGTTCCCACTCGGCGCCGACCCTCGGACAGCGCGGCGTTCCCCCTCGGCGCCGACCCTCGGGCAGCGCGGCGTTCCCCCGGCGCCGACCCTCGGGCAGCGCGGTGCTCCCCTCGGCACCGACCCTCCGGCAGCGCGGCGTTCCCCCTTGGCGCCGACCCTCGGGCAGCGCGGCGTTCCCACTCGGCGCCGACCCTCCGGCAGCGCGGCGTTCCCCCTCGGCGCCGACCCTCGGACAGAGTGGTGCTCCCCCCGGCACTGACCCCCAGACCTCTCTCAGGAAAGGGACCTTGCTGCGGTTGGGGCTGTAAGTTAGACGGGGCAGGGGAGGAAAGCAGCATTTTCCGTTCCCTTCGATCCTGTTGCTGTGACCATGTATCCTCACAACTGGGCTGTACTTGAGCAACAAGGGATTGTGGGGAGAGTGTGAGGGTCTGGGACGTGAATCCTTGATTAGGATAGCTATCTGATCCTGCTCCCAGCTCGCTCGAACCCTGTGCTGTGATTGGGGTGGGTGGGAAGGTTAAACTGTATCCCATTTCTCTCTCTCTCTCTCTATCTCTCTCTCGATCTATCTCTCTGTATCTCTCTGTATCTCTCTCTCTCTATCTATCTCTCTTTCTCTCTCTCTCTCTCTCTCTATCTCTCTCTAACTATCGCTCTGTCTTCATCTCCTCTTTCCCTTTTCCTCTGGCCCTTCTCTCTCTCTTTTTGCCTCTTGCACTCACTTTTTTAATCTGCCTCTCTCCCTGCTTTTCTGACTGATTCTGTTGGTGTGTGTCTCTCTCTCTCTCTCTCTCTCTCTCTCTCTCTCTCTCCCTGTCTCTCCCTCTCTGCCTGTCTCCTTGCCCATCTTTCTCTCGATGTCTCTCTCTCTCTCTGTCTCTGTGTTTCCCTGTCTGTCTCTGTGTATGTCACTCACTCCGTCTCTCTGTCTCTGTGTTTCCCTGTCTGTCTCTGTGTATGTCACTCACTCCATCTCTCTCTGTCTCTCTGTTTCCCTGTCTGTCTCTGTGTATGTCACTCACTCCATCTCTCTCTGTCTCTGTCTCTGTGTTTGTCCCTCTCTTTTTCTGTGTCTCTCTCTGTCTCCGTCTCTCTCTCTCTCTCTCTCTGACTCTCATTCCCAGGCTATCTCTGTCTATCTATATATTTCTCTCTGTTTCATTTTGAGTCTCTGTGTGTCTCTGTCTCACTCCAGTCAGGGGTGTGTCTGTCTGTCTATCTGTCACTCCGCTGTTGACTCCTCTCAGTTTATTTCTCACTCTGCTTTTCTGTGCAGGTGCCTCCCACTCTCACTGCATCTCTCTCTCTCTCTATCTGTCTCTCTTTCTCTCTCTCTCTCTTCATGTTTCTGTGTGTTTCTCTCTTTCTCTGAGTTTTCCTCCCTCTATCTCTGTGGGTCATTGTATCTTTCTCTCTCCGTGTTTTTGTATGTATCTCGTTTACTCTCTGTCTGCCTCTCTCTCTCTCTCTCAATGCCTCTGTCTGCCTCTGTGTGTGTGTGTGTGTCTCTCTCTCTCTCTCTGTGTCTCTCTCTCTCTCTCTCTCTCTGTGTCTCTCTCTTTCTGTGTCTCTGTCTGTGTGTGTCTCTCACTCTGTGACTCTGTCTGTCTCTGTTTGTGTATCTGACTTTCTCTCTTCCTCTGTGCCTTTGTCTCTGGCTCTCTCTGTCTCTCTTTCTCCCTCTCTCTCTCACTTTTCCTTGCAGTGTCTCTGTAAGGACACAAGGCTGTGTGCAGAGACTGGGCAGTGACCTGCTACCGAGGGTGAAGCTTGTTTGATAAAGCACAGGCTGTACTTTTTGACCAATCCAGTTAGGACTCTGTCTAATTTCCCGGCCATCTGCACCACCCTTTCAACTCATCTGGCATCCCCTCGCACAGTGAGGGGCTGAATGGCCATCTCCTGCTGCTTCCGCATCTCCCCCCCCTCCCCCCACTCAAATGACCACAGATTCATCCCTTGAGATCATCTTCGGTTTTCCCGTGTCATGATGTGAGGCCCTGTCTGAAGATGGCCGCCTCCGCCCTCCTCCTTTCTTTCCCCATGACGACTGTTGCTACGGCAGGAAGAAAAGGGGCAGAAATATCTCGCGGCCTGTCTAACTGGGTTTATGAGTGTTTGTCCGAGGAGCAGACGTCGAAGAGAGGGTTTTGTTTGAGTCCGACGCTTCAGGCGACACCTGTTTCTGACAGGTTGCCCCCTTCGCTATCTCCCCCTGAATGGCTAATCAAACATGGCTGCCACGTCAAAGTCAAAAAGAAAAGTCAAGCAAAAATGAGAGAATTCCTGGCGCTGAGGCCGGATTTCCCGCCTAGTGAGGGAGGGAAGGAATGGGGCACTTGTCAAACAGAGAAATACCAACCAGAAAATTGGCCTCTCAGCCCCAGATGGAGGCTATGCTTGGGCCTCCAGCCATTCAGTGGAAGTTAAGGCCTACCTGACTCAGCGAAGCCTGAGTATTCTATTTGAGACACGAGATTTTTTTTTGATTCAGTTGAGGGATATGAGTGTCGGTAGCCCAGCTAGTATTTATTCCCGTCCCTAATGGCCTTCAAACCGAATGGCTTTCCGAGGCTATTTCCATGGGTTCGTGTGTAGATTGGAGAAAGTCAACAAATTAAACATTTTTCATAGAATTCATAGAACATTACAGCACAGTACAGGCCCTGCGGCCCTCGATGTTGTGCCGACCTGTCATACCGATCTGAAGCCTGTCTAACCTACACTATTCCATGTACGTCCATATACTTATCCATTGGCGACTTAAATGTACCTAAAGTTGGCGAATCTACTACTGTTGCAGGCAAAGCGTTGCATTCCCTTACCACTCTCTGAGTAAAGAAACTACCTCTGACATCTGTCCTATATCTTTCACCCCTCAGTTTAAAGCTACGCCCCCTCGTGCTCGCCGTCACCATCCTTGGAAAAAGGCTCTCCCTATCCACCCTATCTAACTCTCTGAAATGTGCTTCCTTATTCCCATTGCTGAACCAGACATGTTATCGAAACAACTTACAATGGTCAATTAGCCCTTTCACCCAACCACCATCTGCCTGGGATAACAAAGTGTGGAGCTGGATGAACACAGCAGGCTAAGCAGCATCTCAGGAGCACAAAAGCTGACGTTTCTGGCCTAGGCCCTACATCAGATGAAGGGTCTAGGCCCGAAACGTCAGCTTTGGTGCTCCTGAGGTGCTGCTTGGCCTGCTGTGTTCAGCCAGCCTCACATTTTATTATCTTGGATTCTCCAGCATCTGCAGTTCCCATTATCTCTGACCATCTGTCTGGACTGGGATTTGAACCCCCAGCTGCAACACACAACATTAGCTCCAACCCACAGCCTCCCCAGAATCACACACATGCCACTGCATCGAGAAAAGCTGCAGGAAGTTACAGACAAGAGGGAGTCCATGTCTATAGATCGCAAAAAGCTACATTAGGGATGTTTAAACGACTCTTAGATGGGCACATAGAGGATAGTAAAATGTAGAGTATGCAGGGTAGTTTGATCTTAGAGTAGGATAGTAGGTCGGCACAACATGGTGGGCCGAAGGGCCTGTACTGTGCTGTACTGTTTCATGTAAGCCTGGCGGGAAGTGCAAATGGAACTTCATTTCAATAGGAATGGAGCACGGTTGGGAGGCTGTGAACAGCTTTTGGCCCCTTATATACTGAGACGCCTGAAGAGAGCGGACGTGGAGAAGTTGTGGACAGACTGGGAACTGAGGACACAACTTCAGAGTGAAAGGACAACCCTTCGACGATGAGGCGAGGAGGAATTTCTCCCGCCCAAAGGCGGTGAACCTGCGGAACAATTTGCTGCAGTGGGCTGTGGAGACGAAGTCATTGAATTTGGTTCAGCCAAGAGATAGATTCTTGATTGCTAAGGGGTTAAAGGGTTACAGGGAGAAGACAGGAGAATGGGGTTGACAAACAAATCAGCCATGATTAAATGCCAGAGCAGATTTGATGGGCCAAAAGGCCTAATTTTGCTCTTACAACTTATGCTCTTTATCTAAAGTAACATATCCTGGCACTGGAGGCAGCCCAGAGATCATTCACTGGGATGATAACAGATATGGAAAGACTGTCTCATGAGGAAAGGTTGAGTGATTTTAGCCTGTATGTGTTGTAGCTTAGACTGAAGATTCTTACGGGGCTCAATAAGTTTTGTTTTAATTCACTCTTGGGACTTATGGAAGGTTGAAAGTAGTCGTGGGTTTGGAAGACACTGCCTGAGGATCTTTGGTGAATTTCTGCAGCGCATTTTTTTAGAAAGTACGCACTGCTGCGACTGAGCGTCAGTGTGGTGGGGGGAGGTGGGGAGTGGATCCTTGCAGATGCTGAACGATTGTTTCCTCTTGTACGAGAGTCTAGGATCAGAGGGTGCAATCTCAGAATGAAGGGTCGCCACTTTCTCTCCGTTTCCCTCTCTCTCTCTCTCTCTGTCTGTGCTTCTCTCTGTCTCTCACTATCTATCGCTCTGTCTTTCTTTCTTTCTCTCTCTCTGCTCCCTTCCTCTCCCTCCCTTTCTTTGTGCCCCCTTCTGTCTCTGTCTGTCTGTCTGTGTCTCTCTCTCTCTGTGTCTCTCTCTCTCTGTGTCTCTCTCTCTCTGTGTCTGTCTCTCTCTTTTTCTCTCTCTATCTCTCTATCTCTCTCTATCTCTATCTCTCTATCTCTCTATCTCTCTCTCTCTTTTTCTCTTTCTCTCTTTTTCTCTCTCTCTATCGCTCGCTCTCTCTATCGCTCTCTCTCTCTATCGCTCTCTCTCTATCGCTCTCTCTCTATCTCTCCCTATCTATTGCTCCCTCTCTATCTCTCTCTTTCTATCTCTCTCTGTGTGTTCCTCCCTCTCTCCTCCTTTTGGACAGCCTTTGAAAGCTGACCACTGACTGAGCATGTGGTCCACAGTCCCTGAGGTCTCTCAGTCTGTGTTTGAAACACAGTGTGGTGGTAGACGGCGGTGGATACAGAAATGAAACTTGCTGTTGTTTTGCTGTGACATCCACTCTGCACCAAGATCTGTGTGAAATCGTTTGTGCATATTTAAAATGAGAAGCAATTAATTTAGTGGCAGAGTAGAGCTGGACGCTTAATGATCTGAGAAACCAATAGCTCTGTCTCAATATGTGAGTGACGTTGAGACAATTCATCCTGGAGCTGAGGGAGGACATTGATCTGGGAGGCGGTGGAAGAAGGGAGCTCATTAAATTATATTGTACATGACCTTTGTTACTTATTTTCATGCCGTGGCTTCACGAATATTCATCAAAATCGCATTCATATATTCTGCTAAAAGGCAACATTGAGATATTCATTCCCCAGCCCCTCTCTCTTGAGCCTTTTACACAGGAACAGGAGGCCATTCAGCCCCTCTCCCTGAGCCTGTTACACAGGAACAGGAGGCCATTCAGCCCCTTTCCTCAAGGCTGTTACACAGGAACAGGAGGCCATTCAGCCCCTTTCCTCAAGGCTGTTACACAGGAACAGGAGGCCATTCAGCCCCTCTCCCTGATCCTATTACACAGGAACAGGAGCAGGCCATTCAGCCCCTCTCCTTGAGCCTGTTACACAGGAACAGGAGCAGGCCATTCAGCCCCTCTCCCTGATCCTGTTACACAGGAACAGGAGCAGGCCATTCAGCCCCTCTCCCTGAGCCTGTTACACAGGAAAGGGGCAGGCCATTCAGCCCCTCTCCCTGAACCTGTTACACAGGAAAGGGGCAGGCCATTCAGCCCCTTTCCTCAAGACTGTTACACAGGAACAGGAGGCCATTCAGCCCTTCTCCATGGGCCTATTACACAGGAACAGACTATTCAGCCCCTCTGCTTGAACTGATAACATAGGAACAGGTCATTCAACTCACACCCCCCCCCACTTCTCGAGTCCCTTACACAGGAACAGGAGGCCCTTCTGTCAAGCCTGCCTGTCTCTCCTGAGGTGCGGGCCCTGGTGGTGACTCTGACCAGGCTTTTCCACCACTGGGGCACCATTTGCCCCTGTCCCTGGCCCTGGCCACGGGCACCACACCCTTTGCGCTGGCCTGAGGCCTGAACAATTGGATGTTCGCACCTCATCCTGGAAGCTCGCTTTCACCTGAGGAGGGACCACCATCCCCTTCCAGGCAAACTTTTCCCTCCCTTGGAGAGAGAGGGGCTGTTCACGATAGAGATGGGGGAGTAGGAAGGTGCAGGCTAAACTCAAGAGCCAGTGGGCCTTCCATGATTCTCACTGGTCTTGACTGAAGGACAGCCCATTCCAGAGACCCAGGGAACGTTCTGGGGACGCAGGCTTGAATCCTGCTGCGGCAGATGGTGGAAACTAAATTCAATAAAAACCTGGAGTTAAGATTAATTGTAGGGTGGGAAAACCCAACTGCTTTGCCTAATTAGGGAAGGGAATTTACCCGGTCTGGGCCACATGTGACTCCGGACCCAGAGCAATGTGGTTGACTCTTAACTGCCCCCTGGGCAATTAGGGACGGGGCAATAGTTACTGGCCCATCTAGCAACAACCTCATTCTGTGAACGAATAATAACAAAAGAGAAAGTGACGGTATCTGAATTCCTGCTCAATGCCATTTGCATTTACACATTGTCCATTTGCCCTGACTCCCTCGTTAAAAGGCAGAATCACTGTTTTCACTCAATCTCTGCGCTCCTCCAATTCCAGCCTCTAGGAGCACCCCCCCTGCCCCCGAATCCCATTGTGAAGGGAGCCACAGAGAGATAGCGATCAGCTCAAAGAGCGGGCAAAGATTTTGACCCATGTGGAGCGAGGTGGGAATGCGTGACATTGCTGGTTTTAGCGGGAAGATTGAAAAGCGTACTGTCAAAATGGTGAGATGATGCGCTGAGATGCAGGTGTGGTAGAGCATGAATCCCAGACAATCACAGTAACAGCACAACATGAAATCAGGAAAACGTGCAGATTGTAATGGTGTATGGCGAGGGTAATTGAATATGAGAGGAGGGAGATTATCCTTCAGTTAGACAGGACACAGGTCAGACCGCATCTGGGGGGACTGTGTACAGGGTCAGTTCCCTTGTTTAAGAAAAGATGTTAATACATTGGAGGCAGGTCAGAGAAGGTCTACCAGACTGAGACCTGGAAATGGGTGGGCTGTTTAATGAGGAGAGTTTGGACAGGCCAAGCTTGTATCCTGTGGAGTTTAGAACTGTAAGAGGAAACTTGACAGAAACATATTAGATCCTGAGGTGTGTTGACCTGGTGCACATGGAGAAGATATTTGCTCAGGGGAGGGAATCTACAACTAGGGGCTCACTGTTTAAAACCCAAGTCTGGCCCATGTCGAGCATGTAATCATTTTCTCTCGGGAGTACGTGAGTCTCTGGACCTCTCTTCCTGAAAAAGGAGGTGGCTGCTCAGTCTGGGAATAATTTTACAGCAAAGCTGGGGAGATCCTCAAGAAGCTTTAGGGGCTCAAAAATTGTTGGGGGAAGGCAGGAGCGTGGGGTCCAGGCTACAATCAAATTAACCAAGATTTCATTGAACAGCAGGGCATTCCCGAGGGGCTGAGTGGCTTAATCCAGTCCTTGTTTGCAAGTTTGGACATTATGCAACGCTGGAGATGCAATAAAATTAGAGGCTGCTGTTGAATGCATTTATTTTGTGCGGTGGTTCAGCTCAGGCTTTTAGCATAGAGCGTGAGTTTGTGTTCACATCTTTATAAGCGTCTCCTTCTGGACCAAACAATGTTTGTTCTCAAACCACTTTCATTTTGTTGAGAGGCTCTATCTCATGAGCTGTATTTCATTTTGCTGAATGTCTTTTTCACAGCTGCACCCCTTTCAATTCTGTGAATATTAGATAAAGCATCTCTGCCATACAATATTCATAAATCATATTTTTCATCCACTAGAAATGTGATTAACATTTCGCCTATCTCGTAAATATTGCATCAGCACGTGGGAAGCCTGACTTCTCGAGCCTGGCACACAGCTGGGAAGGTGCCTGGAAGTCTCTTGGAGTCAATGGGCAAGGGTCTGTCCCAGAATGCACTGTGCTAACGCAGGCACCCCACACCCTCAAACTGCAGGCCCTTCCAATAGGGAACCGTCATGACTGCCTTGGATTCTGGGATAGCTGTGCCCCCATTGTTGGCAGGATGCATAAACTGACTGTGAAGAGAGACAGGGTGGCATTAGGAGGTGGTGAAAGGGGAGAAGGAGACACTTAATGCCAGAGATCTAGAATGTCACTCATGAGCACTCACTCAAAGGGAAGGAGGTGCATTTCTCTAGCACCTTTTAGCTACCTTTTTTTTGAGGATGTAAACACCACACCCAACCACAACTTTCTCATTTTTTCCTCAACGTCTGTCCAATTGAGGCACAGAACTATGAGCCCTGACAGAAAAGGAGGTCATTTAGCCTCAGTGCACTGTGCCACTGCTCCTGCTCCCCACATATATATCCTCCTACCCTCTCCTCCATCTCTGTCCCCTTCATGTGTTTATCCAGCTTTTTCAATACATTGATACGATTGACCTCAGCAACATTCCCACCAGAGTCCCACATTCTTTCTCCCTGGCCTCCCCCACTCTGGGTCCGAGCCTTTTTTCCCCTGAATTCCCCACCAGATAGGTTAGAGACAATCTTCTGTCGATGGTCCCTCATTCTGGTTATGACCCCACAGGTGGAAACCCCTTCCCCACATCTGGAGATGTTTTCACTTGGTGTTATCATGACTTTTATAGGGGGCATCACTGACTTGGAAGTTTATTGTCCCGTCCCTAGTTGCCCACCAGTAGGTGGCAGCAGTTTTTGTCCAATTGAGTGCTACTCCCTCACGCTCGTAGTCAGATGTCCATCATCATGTTCCATTGGTTACAGCTGAGAGCAGTACTCCATTCAGGATGGGGCTTGAAATCTCTGCGACAGACAATCTAATTAGCGCTCAATGGTGTTACCATCACTGAATCCCCCTCTGTCAACACCTCAGTGGGGTTACCATTGACCAGAAACTCTTCCTCGATAACTTATACACTAATTGAATAAAGAGAACTGGCGCCATCATTCAACACTAAAGAGTCCGCTAGATTAATACGCCACCTCCTTAACGTCTCCTCCCTCCAGCACCAGTGGGCAGTAGCAGTAGTGTGTACCATCTACAAGAAGCGCTGCAGAACCTCACCGAAACTCCTTCAGCAACGCCTTCTGACTATCTGTACTCCACATCATCCAAGATGGCGGCACAATGGGACTCCTCAAGCTGGAGGAGTTCATCCGCTCCGTCCATTTCTCTTCCTTTTTTTCCTCTCGCTCTTTACTTGTCTTTTCTTTATCCCCCCCTTTCTTTCTTCTTGCCTTCTGTCCTTGAGCCTCGAGGTGAGGCCGGCGTGGGCCCCTGGCCTCGAGGTGAGGCCTGGCACAGCCCAGAGGTAGGGCCCAACATGGCTTAGAGATTAGGTGCCAGTGTGGGCTGGGTTGGAAGGAAGGGTCTAGGCTCGAAATGTCAGCTTCCCTGCTCCCAAGATGCTGCTTGGCCTGCTGTGTTCATCCAGATCGAGACCTGTTATTGCTACTTTACACTTTTTTTTTCTTATTTATTCCTACAATTTCTTATTTATTCCTACAATGGCGTGAAGTTGTGTAATGCTGGGCTTTTTAAAAATTTCTTTTGTTTTTCTAATTTCTTTTTAAGACCATGAGACGTAGGAACAGAAATTAGGCCATTCAGCCCATTGATTCTGCTCCACCATTCAGTCATGACCGATAAGTTCCTCGACCCCATTCTCCTGCTTTCTCCCCTTAAGCCTTAGGTTCTTGATTATCAAGGGGACCATCTATCTCAGTCTTAAATGTACTCAATGACCTGGCCTCCTTTTCGTAAGAATTTGCATTTAAGAGTCTGACACATTAGCTATCAATGCATGCGAGGAGGGCATCTCTGGCTGGGCCCAGTATTTATTGCCCGCCCCATCCCTAGCTGCGCCACCCCCCACCCCCCCACCCCGGCGCTGGAAGTGGAAATGTAAATTTGTCACATTTACTCACAGGAGAGCAGTGAAAAAGAACCTAATTCAAATTCCAATCCTAAAAACTCAAATGAAAAACTCATATGAATACAGCGCCTACAAGAGCAGGTCAGAGGCTGGGAATCCTGCAGCGAGTAACTCCCGTCCTGACTCCCCCCAAAGCCTGTCCCACTATCAACAAGGCACAAGGCAGGAGTGGGATGGAATACTCCCCACTTGCCCCTGGATGGGGGCAGTCCCAACAACACTCAAGAAGTTCAACACCATCCAGGACAGAGCAGCCCCCGACTCGATTGGCCCCACATCCACAAACATCCCACTCCCTCCCCCCAAAGACGCTCAGTCGCAGCAGTGTGTACCATCTACAAGATGCTCTGCAGAGATTCACCAAAGATCCTCAGGCAGCACCTTCCAAACCCACGGCCCATTTCCTTCCAGAAGGACAAGGGGCAGCAGATACATGGGAACACCAGCCCCCTGCAAGTTCCCCTCCACTCCCCATCCTGACTTGGGAATATATCGCCGTTCCTTCAGTGTCAAAATCCTGGAATTGCCTCCCTAAGGGGACATTGTGGATCAACCCACAGCACATGGGGACTGCAGCAGCTCAAGAAGGCAGCTCACCCCCACCTTCTCAAGGGGGGGCGGGGGGTGGCACAACTAGGGATGGGGCGGGCAATAAATACTGGGCCCAGCCAGAGATGCCCTAATCGCATGCATTGATACAAAGAAATGGAAAAATCACAGCCACTGGTGATTTAATTGGAGAGAAAGATTTCTCAATAAAAGACAGTGAAATCAAATTGATTGTTTCGATTGTGGAAAAACAACATAGAACAAAGGATCAGCAGCAGGCCACTCAGTCCTTTCAGTCCGTTCTGCCCATCAACGTGATCATGGCTATTCCCTTAGTTTGCTGACAAATTCCTGCTTCCATGACACACTCTGTAGAAGCATTTCAAATTTAAACCCAAGAGTGCTCAGGGAGTTTGTATTTCCCCCTGTTGGTGGAACCACGCAGAAATCGATATTCCTCTTCTGAGAATTCCCCCTCTATCTCAACATCCTTCATTAACCGAGCCCCAGGATGTCTTATGCTATCGCAACAGGGATGTACAGCAGGAACTGAACCTGACCCTGAGCCACACGAAGAAATATTCGGGGCAGGTGAGGAAGAAAGGGTTTGCTTTTTACACTGAGTGTGTGTGCGAGAGTGTGAGAGTGAGAGAGAGAGAGAAAAGGAGAGAGCAATTCCTGACCTCAGGAACCTGGCAAACTGAAGGCACGGACCCCGATGGTGAGAGGTGGAAATTGGTGGATTCTCGAGAGGATGAGATTACAGGGATAGGGAGGGTGTGTAGGGGCTGGAGGGGGTTACAGAGATAGGGAGGGGCTGGAGGGGGTTACAGAGATGGGGAGGGGGTGTAGGGGCTGGAGGGGGTTACAGAGATAGGGAGGGGGTGTAGGGGCTGGGGGAGGTTACAGGGATAGGGAGGGTGTGTAGGGTCTGGAGGGGGCTACAGAGATAGGGAGGGGGTGTAGGGGCTGGAGGGGGTTACAGAGATAGGGAGGGGGTGTAGGGGCTGGAGGGGGTTACAGAGATAGGGAGGGGGTGTAGGGACTGGAGGGGGTTACAGAGATAGGGAGGGGCTGGAGGGGGTTACAGAGATGGGGAGGGGGTGTAGGGGCTCGAGGCAGGGACAGCGTTAGGGAGGGAAAGATTTGCATGGAGGGACAGGAAAGCATGATACAAGTGCGTTTTCAGTGCAGGGGCTAAAGCTGACTTTTCTCCTCAAGTGTTTGTCACTGTTTTTGTTTGCTTGTACCAGGCAGAACTCTGAAAGTGCAGATGTTGCTATGGAGATGAATGTGAGGGTCTCTGCTTGTGTTTGATTTTTGAATGGGCATTTTAGTTTGTCATTCCCTCTGGTAATTTGGACCTATTGCCCAGAGCAGTGACTGTTGTTCGAGACAGGCTCCCAGTCTCTCTCTCTCTCTCTCTCAGTACTCCACCTCAGCACTCAACACGACGATTGCATTGCGCCCTGATCAACATTTACTTTTCCCAGTTTGCAAAAAAAACATTTTGGATCCAATGTATGGAATACTGTACTTCACATCGGGGCAGGTTAATACAGGGCAATGTCGAGGGGTCAGCGCTGAGGGAGTGGGCGCTGTCGGAGGGTCAGCGTTGAGGGAGCGGGCGCTGTCGGTGGGTCAGCGCTGAGGGAACGGGCACTGTCGGAGGGTCAGAGCTGAGGGAGAGGGTACTGTCGGAGGGTCAGTGCTGAGGGAGCGGGCACTGTCGGAGGGTCAGTGCTGAGGGGGCGCTGCAATCATTGCAGAGAGGTCTACAAGTTGACCCCCCCACCCCGTGTCTGTTCTGCTGTTATGAGCCAAGTCTGACTCTTTGATGAATTGTGAAAGTGCAGAGAGAGTTTCTGACTTTGCCCCACACCCAGGCAGCTGTGTGTGCGTGGACACAAGTGCTCAATGTGTGCAGGGCTTGGCCATGTTTCAGGAATGGGGAGGAGCTGGGCTTTTGCAGTGTTAAAATTCAGCTCCATGGCAGAGAATCACTTGACACAATTCCTCTGGGGGTATAGGACGGGGCTGTTAGAATCTGGACTGATATTGCCCTGGTCAACGTACAATAGCCCACTGCTTATGTGACCTGAATGATTAACTCCAGGTAATAAGGCTACACATTGTAGACTCTCTGTCACCTTATCTCTGACCTTCAGTTACTCAGTCGACCACCCATAAAACATACAGCTCCTTGAACTAAATCCAGCCAGTGACTGAGCCTATTGATTTCATCGAAAGCTGCTCCATCTCGCATTCTTTCCCCGATAAATCAAGAAATGCATGTTCTGATTGCTGCACATTTCATCGCCATTGTCAGTCCATAAATCAGACACAGTCAATTTCAGATACAGCACGGGCTTATGGACTGAGTACAGCTCTCTCTGCTCTTAAATAGGAAGTGAAGAGAACTCTACACTGATCCACATCCACATCCACAACATCAGTTGTGAGAGTGCTCACAACTGACGGAGCGCCGCACTGTCGGAGGGTCAGCGCTGAGGGAGTGGGCACTGTCGGAGGGTCAGCGCTGAGGGAGTGGGCACTGTCGGAGGGTCAGTGCTGAGGGAGTGGGCACTGTCGGAGGGTCAGCGCTGAGGGAGTGGGCACTGTCGGAGCGTCAGTGCTGAGGGAGTGGGCACTGTTGGAGGGTCAGCGCTGAGGGAGTGGGCACTGTCGGAGGGTCAGCGCTGAGGGAGTGGGCACTGTCGGAGGGTCAGCGCTGAGGGAGCGGGCACTGTTGGAGGGTCAGTGCTGAGGGAGCGGGCACTGTCGGAGGGTCAGTGCTGAGGGAGCGCCGCACTGTCGGAGGGTCAGTGCTGAGGGAGCACCGCACTGTCGGAGGGTCAGTGCTGAGGGAGTGGGCACTGTCGGAGGGTCAGTGCTGAGGGAGCGGGCACTGTCGGAGGGTCAGTGCTGAGGGAGCGGGCACTGTCGGAGGGTCAGTGCTGAGGGAGCGCCGCACTGTCGGAGGGTCAGTGCTGAGGGAGCGGGCACTGTCGGAGGGTCAGTGCTGAGGGAGCGGGCACTGTCGGAGGGTCAGTGCTGAGGGAGCGGGCACTGTCGGAGGGTCAGTGCTGAGGGAGCGCCGCACTGTCGGAGGGTCAGTGCTGAGGGAGCACCGCACTGTCGGAGGGTCAGTGCTAAGGGAGTGGGCACTGTCAGAGGGTCAGTGCTGAGGGAGCACCGCGCTGTCGGAGGGTCAGCGCTGAGGGAGCGCCGCACTGTCGGAGGGTCAGAGGCTAAAACATGGACACCTTGTGCCCTATCAGGGCGTTCTTGTGGATAACCTGATGTGACCTTGGTGTTCGAGTTGTTGATGCACATCAGCTCTCTGATCGCAGGGAGTCTGGCTTATCCCTTCATTCTGACTCCCAAAGAAAACCTGTGTTGAATTTTAATATCTAGCCCTGTAATTGAGCTCAAACACAAAACAAACAACATGGTGTTATATAAATTGAATCTTTTAAATAATCCAGTGACTCCACCACTTATTCACCGAGTCCATAATGCACCTCTCACTCTTCACTGTCTCCCTGTTCGGGAAAACTGTCTCAGTTAAACCCAGCTTTTGAGCGGTGGAGCCACACAGCACGGAGACACACCCTTTGGCCCAGCCAGTGTGTGCTGACCATAATCCCAAACTAAACTAGCCCGTCTGCTCCAGTGAACTATACACACACTAATTCAATCGGATCCACCTCCTCTCCGAATTTCCTGTAATCTCAGTGTCAGTTTGAACTGAGTCTCAGCTCTGTCTTCGCCCTCGTCCCCACCCCGCAACAATTGGACGATTATCAAACCTTGGTTTCCCATTCCCGCTTCCCCCCCCCCCCCCCCCCACCAGGTTCGAACTATTTAGCCCTATCTGTCCCTCCTTCTTGAAACCATTCTTTGTTTTAGCCTCATCTGCTTAGCTTCACCTTCTGTGGTCGAGAATTTCACAAGCTGCCCACTCTCTCGGTGAAGTCATCTCTCCTCATCCCAGTCCTACCCTGTATTGCTGGACTGTAATCCCCCCATCCCAGTTCTGGACTCCCTCAGTCATGAGATCATAGAATCCCTACAGCGTGGAAACAGGCCCTTCGACCCAACAAGTCCACACTGCCCCTCAGAGCATCCCATCCAGGCCCATCCTCCTAGAACCCACCTAATCTACACGTCCCTGAACACTACGGGCAATTTAGCATGGCCAATCCACCCTACCCTGCACACCCTTGGACTGTGGGAGGAAACCGGAGCACCCGGAGGAAACCCACGCAGACACAGGGACAATGTGCAAACTCCACACAGACAGTCAGCCACCTGAGGCTGGAATTGAACCCGGGTCCCCTGGTGCTGTGAGGGAGCGGTGCTAATCATTGAGCCACTATGCCGCCCCAAGGATAGTCACCAGGACCATTCTTCCTGTGTTTGCCCTATCTAATCCTGTTAGAGATTTATGGGTGTCCATGAAATACCCCCCTCTCATTCTTCCAAATTCCAGTGAATGACATCCTTATCAAGCCCAGTAGGAGAGCTAACAGGCCATTCAGCCTCTCATGCCTGTTCTGCTATCCAACTGGATTATCTTTGAACACCATCCCACTGTCCCATACATCCTCAAAATCCCTTGAAAATTTTAGCAGCATAAAAATCTCTCGATTTCTTCCTCTAATCTGCTCAACGGACAGAGAATTCTGAAGATTTTCCCAAGCAAAGAGATTCCTCCTCATCTCAATCCTCAATGGTGTACCACTTATTCTGACACCAGGTCCCCTCAGTTTTTCAACCCCCCCTCAGCTGAGGGCAAAGCTCCAGCCAGCTTCAGCTGTGTCTCTGCTCTCAATCACTTCTCGTTTGGGCCTGTCCAGGCCCAGACCCCTCCGTCTCTCGTCCTTCTATCCCAAAGGTCAGCCCGGTTTATCATCTCTGCCAATGGATCTCTTACAGGGATGGCTGCCCTGGTCACAGCATAATAGAAGGGAGATGTCTTCTGATAGGAAGGTTTGGCCAATGTTCTCTTTAATGTTTGGGATAAATCGCTTTAACTTTCAGGGTGTTGAAGGAGATTAGTGGTTAGATGTGGCAAATCTGTTTTCCCAATGATCTAGAGGTATGGAAACATGCAGACACACTTTCAGGGTGAGAGCCTCAACTATTTTTGGACTGAGAGGAGAATTTTTTCATAATTCACTCACGGGTTATGGCCATCTCTGGCTGGGACCAGTATTTATTGCCCCGTCTCTAGTTGCTCCCTTGAGAAGGTGGGGGTGAGCTGCCTTCTTGAGCCGCTACTCTCCATGTGCTGTGGGCAGACCCACAATGTCCCTTAGGGAGGGAATTCCAGGATTTTGACCCAGCGACACTGAGGCAACAGTGATATATTTCCAGGTCAGGATGGGGAGTGGCTCAGAGGGGAACTTGCAGGGTGCTCCCATGTATCTGCTGCCCCTTGTCCCTCTGGATGGAAGTGGGTCGTGGGTTTGGAAGGTGCTGCCTGAGGATCTTTGGTGAGTCTCTGCAGAGCATCTTGTAGATGGTACACACTGCTGCGACTGAGCGTCGGTGGGGGGGAGGGAGTGGGATGTTTGTGGATGTGGGGCCGATCGAGCGGGGGCTGCTCTGTCCTGGATGGTGTCGAGCTTCTCGAGTGTTGTCGGGGCTGCCCCCATCCAGGGGCAAGTGGGGAGTATTCCATCGCCCTCCTGACTTGTGTGTTGTCGCTGGTGGGACAGGCTTTGGGGGGGAGTCAGGAGGGGAGTTACTCGCTGCAAGATTCCCAGCCTCTGACCTGCTCTTGTAGCCGCTGTGTTTATGTGGTGAACCCAATTCAGTTGGTCAATGGTAACCCCCAGGATGTTGATAGTGGGGGATTCAGTGATGGTAACACCATAGAATATCAAGGGGATGATGCATAGATTCTGTTATATGGGCAATGGCCGAGTGGTATTAGCGCTGGATTATTGAACCCAGAGACCCAGATAATGTTCCGGGGACCCGGGTTCAAATCCTGCCGCAGCAGATGGTGGAATTTGAAATCAGTAAAATACCTGGGATTAAGAATCTAACAATGACCATAAATCTGTTACTGATTGTCAGGGGAAAACCCCATCTGGTTCACTCATGTCCTTTAAGGAGGGAAACTGCCATCCTTACCTGGTCTGGCCTACATGTGACTCCAGACCCACAGCAAAGTGGTCAACTCTTAACTACCCTCTGGGCAATTTATGATAAATGTTGCCGAGCCAGCATCGTACCTCATCCCGTAATGAATAACAGAAGAAAATCATTGCCTGGTATTTGCGTGGTGCAAATGTTAGTTGGCGAGACAGCGGATAGGCTGGAAATGGTTTCCCTCGAGCAGTGAACGCTGACGTGGAGGATATATGTGTGAGGTCTACAAAGTTCTGAGGGACATAGATCAGGAGAAACTTTTCTCCTTTAGTCAAGCGGTCAATAGCCGGGGCACAATCTCAAAGTAAAGAGCTGGATGTTATGAGGGGATGTGAGAAAGATGTTTTTCACCCAGACGGGCATCTGGAAATGACTGTCCAACAGAGTGAAAGAGGTAGGAACCCTCATAACATTGGAGGAAGTATTTAGATGGCACCTCACAGCATACAGTGCTACTTTGGCCAGGGAACAGAAGAGATAGATGACTGATGACCAGCATGGACATGATGGATCGATTTCCCTAACATAAAACCTCTGTGACTCCACGGAGCATTAGAGTTGGTCACAAATTAACAAATGTCCAAGAAAGGGTGCCAAAAACCGAAATTAGAATTAAACTAATTTGACTTTCCCAGTGGAACAGCACATTAGAAGTTTAAGTTTAATTGTAGACGTTTTGGACTTCAGACGATCAGGAGTTTAATTAAATGGAAATGAAATATAGAGGCCATGGAGGTCAACAGAGCAGGAAATGGCCCTTTGGCCCAATGCAACTGTGCCAATTCTAACCCCGTGCTCCAGCACTTTGTTCATAGCCTCGTCTATTTGCAATGCACACCTAAATACTTCCTCAGTGTGATAACATCCTGACAGGCAGTGAGTTCCAGATTCCTGCCACCCTCTGGGTGGATATAGTGCCACGCATCGTCCCTAAATCTTCTGCTGCTTACCATTAATCTATGCCACCCCCTTGCCGCTATTGCTCTCTCCACTAAGGGGAAAAGCGCCGTCCTGTCTATATTGAACACTTGCTGAGATACAGCAGAATTAAGGGGATCCCATACAGTGCTACAGCACAGTTGAAGAGCACAGAAAATTGGCTGTGTAGCCAGTTCTAGTCGCCCTGTTATAGGAAGGGTATTATTAACCTAGAGAGGGTTCAGAAGAGATTTACCAGCATGTTGCTGGAGGGTTTGAGTTATAAATAAAAGCTGGGATGTTTTACACTGGAACAGGTTGAGAGGTGACCTGATAAGACATTCGTAAAATCATGAGGGGTGTCTTTTCCCTAGTGCGGGGGATTTCAGGACTAGAGGGCACTTTTTTAAGGTGAAAAGAGAGCGATTTTAAAAGCGACAGGAGGGGCACATTCATTACACAGAAGGTGGAATGAACTTCCTGAGGAAGTTGTGGGATGTGGGCACAGTTACAACATCTGACAGACACTTCAATAAGTGCATGAATGGGAAAGGCTTGGAGGGATATGGGCCAGGAGCAGGGCTCGTTTAGTTTGGGATTATGTGCAGCATGGACTGGTTGGGCCAAAGGGTCTGTTTCCATTCTGTAACTCTGCGACCAAAAGTCTTGCGGCCTTGGACGGTCACAAAACTTCATTTCCCCTTCCCTTCTCAAATTGGATTGATCAGCCCTGGGTAATAAAAGGTCAGCCACCCAGACTCAGAGATCTAGAGGACCCAACCTGATGGTCCCGGGCAAAGGTGGACTCCCGCACCGGGCACTGGCGGAATTTGAGTTCCATAAATGAAACATGGAATGTGATTCAACTCAGCCTAGTGTTCTCACCATGGACCTTTGTGGTGAGGGCCCATGAGGCAGAACAAGCCTGCCTTCTCTCCCACAGTCTGGCCTCACCTCCACATGACTCCCAGACTCCACCTTCTCAGTGATCGGTGACAAAGGATACAACACCATATCTACGAAAGAAGCCCTGCGCTGGGATAAATAGGTTGAGTTGGATTTTGATTGTTTTCACACGCACAGTGAAAAGTGTTGTTCTACACACTGTACAGGCAGATCATATCATACAAAATGCTTCAGGGTAAGCAGGACAGAGCGCAGTACTGTGTTACAGTTGCAAGGAGAGAGAGAGAGACAGATCAGAGCTCACATTTGAAAGGTTTGTTCAAAAGTCTGATAACAGTGGGGAAGAAGCTGCTCTTAAATTTGTTCTTCAGAAAGGTCCAGGCCCGAAACGTCAACTTTCCTGCTCCTGTGAGGCTGCCCGGGCTGCTGTGTTCATCCAGCTTGTTATCTCAGACTCCAGCATCGGCAGTTCTTACTATCTCTTAAATTTCTTTGTATGTGTTTTCAAACTTTTGTACCTTCTGTCTGATGGAAGAGAGTATAACCAGGGTACGAGGTAATCTTTCATGATGTTGGTTGCTTTCCTGAGGCAGTGGTGGGTACAGATGGAGCCAGGAGATGGGAGGCTGGTTTGTGTGACGGACTGGGCTATTCTAGTGGCTCTCTGTAGTTAATTGTGGTCTCAGACACGCCATGGTTTCCACGTGTGTCATGACCCAGACTCTCAGGAGCAAAGCCAAATATTCCCACTCCCTCCAACAGCCGAGGTGGAGCTGCTTGCGTCCAATCGCAGACAATGTTGGCCAGAGGAACACACACACATTTAACCTCTTCAGCACCATTACCCAGCACTGCAGTGAGTGACAGAAGTATTGGGGGCAGGGGCGGGGGTGAGACAGCGAGGGTCTGGAATGCAATGGCTGAGTGGGGACAGCTTTCGGAAGAGAATTAAATTGTTCTTTGAAGTCAAGAAAATCTTGCAAAGCGTCTGGGGAACAGAGTTTGACGGGGGGAACAGGACCTCCAACCCATACACCCCACCCTATCTCTGTAACCCCCTCCAGCCCCTACACCCCCTCCCTATATCTGTAACCTCCTCCAGCCCCTACACCCCCTCCCTATCTCTGTAACCCCGTCCAGCCCCTAGACTCCCTCACTATCTCTGTAAACCCCTCCAGGCCCTACATCCCCTCCCTATCTCTGTCACCCCCTCCAGCCCCTATGCCCCGTCCCTATCTCTGTAACCCCCTCCAGCCCCTACACCCCCTCCCTATCTCTGTAACCCCCTCCAGCCCCTACACCCCCTCACTATCTCTGTAACCCCCTCCAGCCCCTACACCCCCTCACTATCTCTGTAACCCCCTCCAGGCCCTACACCCCCTCCCTATCTCTGTAACCCCCTCCAGCCCCTATACCCCCTCACTATCTCTGTAACCCCCTCCAGGCCCTACACCCCCTCCCTATCTCTGTAACCCCCTCCAACCCCTACACCCCCTCCCTATCTCTGTAACCTGCCCCAATCCCAGTCTCTCGAGCGTTCCCCCGACGACTCCCCCCCCCCCCCCTCCCCCCCCCCCCCCAGCCCCGACTCCCATTGCTCCACCAATGAGGGCCATCTCTCTCGCTTTCTTTCTGTCTCTTTTTCTCAGTCTCTCCTGCGGAATAGTCCTTTAAAAGGCGGTCCCATTGCCGAAATTGCTTGCTACCCTGTGTCTAACACTGTGATATTTGCTGAGAATAAGATGTTCCTGGGACAGTGCAGAGAGGGGGGAGAGCCAAATGAGCAGCTGACAGGAAATGCAGTTCCCTGATGTGCCTCACTCTGTCTTCAGAGAAATTGTTCGCGTACCATCCTCTCCCTTGTACCCTTTCATCAGTGAACACCACAAAGCTGCAGCAGGCCCGACCAGACCAGTCTCTCAGTTCTTTGCTATTCCTGAGAGCTGTGTTTGACACCGATATTGAAAAATTCCCATCCCAGTCTCTCAAGGCTATCGCTAATTCCATAACTGTACCTCTCTGAGGGCAGCCCTTTTCATTTCGAAAGGAAATAGCGCAAAGCATGCATTCCTATCACATCACAGTGAATTTTAGACAGTCAGTGCTGAGGGAGCGCTGCACTGTCGGAGGATCAGTGCTGAGGGAGCGCTGCACTGTCGGAGGATCAGTGCTGAGGGAGTGGGCACTGTCGGAGGGTCAGTGCTGAGGGAGTGGGCACTGTCGGAGGGTCAGTGCTGAGGGAGCGGGCACTGTCGGAGGGTCAGTGCTGAGGGAGCGGGCACTGTCGGAGAGTCAGTCCTGAGGGAGCGCCGCACTGTCGGAGAGTCAGTGCTGAGGGAGCGGGCATTGTCGGAGAGTCAGTGCTGAGGGAGCAGGCACTGTCGGAGGGTCAGCGCTGAGGGAGTGGGCACTGTCAGAGGTGTATTTTTTTCTGATGCATGGTTTGTTTGAAGTCCCTGTATCCTTTCTGGTGGACAAAGCACGTCCAAGATGCCCTGTTGGGGTAAAGAGTTTGGAGTTTGGAATCTCCTTTGGGCTCATATTTTTCCCTGAATCGTTGTTGAGCAAACCAGGTAATCTGGGGCTTCATCTATGAGAAGTGCTGAGGTGGCAAAAGGTGCCAGAGAAATGCAGTCTGTTTCTTTGCCTCTTGCCCATTCTACTTGCGAAGCGTTTGGGAATTGTGTCATAGAACACAGAACAGTACAGGACAATACCAGGCCCTTCAGCCCACGATGATGTGCTGAACTTTTACCCGAAACCTAAGGTCTATCCAACCTCTACCCCAACCTTATACTATCATCCATATGCCTATCTAATAGCCGCTTAAGTGCCCCTAATGAGCCAGACTCCACTACCCTCTCCCGAATGCATTCCACGCCCCGACCACTCTCTGAGTAAAGAACCTACCTCTGACGTCTCCCCTATATCTCGCTCCACTCACTTTAAAACTACGCCCCCTTGTAATAGCTCCCCCAACCCCAGGAAAAAGTCTCTGGCTGCCCACTGTATCTCCACCCCTGATCTTCACCCTGAGGCTAGCAAACCTACCAGTGACTCTCTGTGAATTCGTGATCCATCATTGTGGACCGTCGGGGGGGAGGTGATGAGGAATTTGTGTGCCGCTGTGTCATTTCGGGATTTCCATCAGACCCCACATGTGGGAGTCTGAGCAGAACCAACTCTGATCGATGTAACATTGCAACTGAGCTTGTACTTGTAGTGACCAACTTAAGAGAGAGGGTTGAGTGCAGGGCTCACTCATCATCAGTTGAATTGACCTGCGGAACCTGTTTTGGCAAACTGGAGATCTTGTACGTATTTTCAAAGTTTCCTGTGAGTTCTTTTTTTTCATGGTCCATTCAAGCGATGACGGCCTCGCTGGCCGGGCAGCAGTTATTGCCCATCCCTCATTGCCCAGGGGGCAGTTCAGAGTCAACCACATAGCTGTGGGTCTGGAGTCACATGTAGGCCCAGACCAGGTCAGGATGGCAGTTTCCTTCCCCATAAGGACATTCGTGAACCAGATGGGTTCTCCCTGACGATGGTTTTACGGTCATCATTAGATTCTTCATTCCAGATATCTTATTGAATTCAGATTCCACCGTCTGGCATGTTGGGATTTGAACCTGAGTTCCCCCAGAATATTATCCAGGCCTCTGGATTAACAGTCCAGCGATAATACCACCGCGCACCCCCCCCCCCCCCACAGCCTTGAGGGGCTCATTCCGGTCTCCGTGGCAATGCCTTGTCCACTCACCATGAACTTGCCAACCAATCAGCACCCCTTCTGTCCTGCGTCACAAATTGTCGTTGTCGGAAATTTGGCATTCTCGCTGACCAAACAGATGTTTCAACGTGTCTCTGAAGAGATCTGCCCCTTTCTTCAGCGATGGAGTGAGGACAGGAGCCACTCAGAATGTCCCGCTCCATTCATTATCCCAGTGGCTGATGGGGGACGAATAGGGGAGGTTGATTTGATCAGGTACCTCAGGATAACTGGGTGGGATCAGGTAGGTGTCGTTGGAGAGAAACGGGGGTTTCCACTGCTCGGAGAGACTGGGGATGGTTCCCCAAGGGTGAGATCACACCTCGAGTTGCTGGACGTTTTTATGGATTCCATACTTGAGGAAGACGGTACTAGCCTTGGAGAGGATCCAGTGTAGATTCACCATTGGAATTCTGTCCAATGGGAGTGAATGGAGAAAGAGTTTGATCCATTGGGATTGTGTAGAGTGGGAGTCAATGGGGAAGGAGCTTGATCCATTTGGATTGTGTCCAATAGGAGTGAATCGCAAGAATTTGATCCATTAGGATTGCGTCCAATCGGAATGAATGGGAAAGAATTTGAACTATTGTTTCAAATGAGAGTGAATGGGAAGGAGTTTGATCCTTTGGGATTGTGCCCAATAGGAGTGAATGATGAGGGTTTGATCCATTGGGATTATGTCGAGTATGATTGAATGGGAAGGGCTTTGATCCATTTGGATAGTTTTTAATGAGAGTGAGTGGAAAAGAGTTTGATTCATTGGGATTGTCTCAAGTGAGAGTGAATTGGAAGGGGTTTGTGTCTGTTGGGATTGTGTACAGTGGGAGTGAATGGGAAAGGGTTTGGATCCATTGGGATTGTGTAGAGTGGGAGTGAATGGGAAAGGGTTTGGGTCCATTGTGATTGTGCTGAATGGGAGTGAATGGGAAGGGGCTTGATTCATTGGGATTGTGTAGAATAGGAGTAAATGGGAAGGTGTTTGGGCCCATTAGGATTGTGTAGAATGGGAGTAAATGGGAAGGGGTTTGGGTCCATTGGGATTGTGTAGAATGGGAGTGAATGGGAAGGGGTTTGGGTCCATTGGGATTGTGTAGAATGGGAGTGAATGGGAAGCGGTTTGGGCCCATTGGGATTGTGTAGAGTAGGAGTGAACGGAAGCGGTTTGGGCCCATTGGGATTGTGTAGAATGGGAGTGAATGGAAGCGGTTTGGGCCCATTGGGATTGTGTAGAATGGGAGTGAATGGGAAGGGGTTTGGGCCCATTGGGATTGTGTAGAATGGGAGTGAATGGGAAGGGGTTTGGGCCTATTGGGATTGTGTTGAGTGGGAGTGAATGGGAAGGGGTTTGGGCCTATTGGGATTGTGTTGAGTAGGAGTGAATGGGAAGGGGTTTGGGCCTATTGGGATTGTGTTGAGTGGGAGTGAATGGGAAGGGGTTTGGGCCTAATGGGATTGTGTTGAGTGGGAGTGAATGGGAAGGGGTTTGGGCCTATTGGGATTGTGTTGAGTGGGAGTGAATGGGAAGGGGTTTGGGCCTATTGGGATTGTGTTGAGTGGGAGTGAATGGGAAGGGGTTTGGGCCTATTGGGATTGTGTTGAGTGGGAGTGAATGGGAAGGGGTTTGGGCCTATTGGGATTGTGTTGAGTGGGAGTGAATGGGAAGGGGTTTGGGCCTATTGGGATTGTGTTGAGTGGGAGTGAATGGGAAGGGATTTGGGCCTATTGGGATTGTGTTGAGTGGGAGTGAATGGGAAGGGGTTTGGGCCCATTGGGGTTGTGTTGAGTGGGAGTGAATGGGAAGGGGTTTGGGCCCATTGGGATTGTGTTGAGTGGGAGTGAATGGGAAGGGGTTTGGGCCCATTGGGGTTGTGTTGAGTGGGAGTGAATGGGAAGGGGTTTGGGCCCATTGGGATTGTGTTGAGCGGGAGTGAATGGGAAGGGGTTTGGGCCCATTGGGATTGTGTTGAGCGGGAGTGAATGGGAAGGGGTTTGGGCCCATTGGGATTGTGTTGAGCGGGAGTGAATGGGAAGGGGTTTGGGCCCATTGGGGTTGTGTTGAGTGGGAGTGAATGGGAAGGGGTTTGGGCCCATTGGGGTTGTGTTGAGTGGGAGTGAATGGGAAGGGGTTTGGGCCTATTGGGATTGTGTTGAGTGGGAGTGAATGGGAAGGGGTTTGGGCCCATTGGGGTTGTGTTGAGTGGGAGTGAATGGGAAGGGGTTTGGGCCCATTGGGATTGTGTTGAGCGGGAGTGAATGGGAAGGGGTTTGGGCCTATTGGGATTGTGTTGAGCGGGAGTGAATGGGAAGGGGTTTGGGCCCATTGGGATTGTGTTGAGCGGGAGTGAATGGGAAGGGGTTTGGGCCTATTGGGATTGTGTTGAGTGGGAGTGAATGGGAAGGGGTTTGGGCCTATTGGGATTGTGTTGAGTGGGAGTGAATGGGAAGGGATTTGGGCCTATTGGGATTGTGTTGAGTGGGAGTGAATGGGAAGGGGTTTGGGCCCATTGGGGTTGTGTTGAGTGGGAGTGAATGGGAAGGGGTTTGGGCCCATTGGGATTGTGTTGAGTGGGAGTGAATGGGAAGGGGTTTGGGCCCATTGGGGTTGTGTTGAGTGGGAGTGAATGGGAAGGGGTTTGGGCCCATTGGGATTGTGTTGAGCGGGAGTGAATGGGAAGGGGTTTGGGCCCATTGGGATTGTGTTGAGCGGGAGTGAATGGGAAGGGGTTTGGGCCCATTGGGATTGTGTTGAGCGGGAGTGAATGGGAAGGGGTTTGGGCCCATTGGGATTGTGTTGAGCGGGAGTGAATGGGAAGGGGTTTGGGCCCATTGGGGTTGTGTTGAGTGGGAGTGAATGGGAAGGGGTTTGGGCCCATTGGGATTGTGTTGAGTGGGAGTGAATGGGAAGGGGTTTGGGCCCATTGGGATTGTGTTGAGTGGGAGTGAATGGGAAGGGGTTTGGGCCCATTGGGATTGTGTTGAGCGGGAGTGAATGGGAAGGGGTTTGGGCCCATTGGGATTGTGTTGAGTGGGAGTGAATGGGAAGGGGTTTGGGCCCATTGGGGTTGTGTTGAGTGGGAGTGAATGGGAAGGGGTTTGGGCCCATTGGGGTTGTGTTGAGTGGGAGTGAATGGGAAGGGGTTTGGGCCCATTGGGGTTGTGTTGAGTGGGAGTGAATGGGAAGGGGTTTGGGCCCATTGGGATTGTGTTGAGTGGGAGTGAATGGGAAGGGGTTTGGGCCCATTGGGATTGTGTTGAGTGGGAGTGAATGGGAAGGGGTTTGGGCCCATTGGGATTGTGTTGAGCGGGAGTGAATGGGAAGGGGTTTGGGCCCATTGGGATTGTGTTGAGTGGGAGTGAATGGGAAGGGGTTTGGGCCCATTGGGGTTGTGTTGAGTGGGAGTGAATGGGAAGGGGTTTGGGCCCATTGGGGTTGTGTTGAGTGGGAGTGAATGGGAAGGGGTTTGGGCCCATTGGGATTGTGTTGAGTGGGAGTGAATGGGAAGGGGTTTGGGCCCATTGGGATTGTGTTGAGCGGGAGTGAATGGGAAGGGGTTTGGGCCCATTGGGATTGTGTTGAGCGGGAGTGAATGGGAAGGGGTTTGGGCCCATTGGGATTGTGTTGAGCGGGAGTGAATGGGAAGGGGTTTGGGCCCATTGGGATTGTGTTGAGTGGGAGTGAATGGGAAGGGGTTTGGGCCCATTGGGGTTGTGTTGAGCGGGAGTGAATGGGAAGGGGTTTGGGCCTATTGGGATTGTGTTGAGCGGGAGTGAATAGTAACTCAATGTTGCATGTACCATCCCAATCCAGATATAGCCATTTTTTTCAGAGTAATTTCAGATCCAAGACAAACTGTGTGTCTGAGACAGCAGCTAATGAGCTCATTTAATTACATCATAAATGCATTTCCATTTGTGGTAAATAGCGAGCACTGAGATGGACCGTTTGAATTAATTTCCTGGGATGTGCACACAGCCCCGATTGGGGTAAAATGCACTGCAATGATGATGATTAAGGTGATATTCCACTGATGCTGTTTGTCTTGTCATAACTAAACTTGTTGATTTGATTTGATTTAATTTAAATTCAAGTTTTTTTGTGGCATGTGCAGCAATACAGTGAAAAGTATGCCTGACATAAAAGATCACAGAGAGCTAACTGTTCAGCTGAGTCTCGGTTACTCTCTCTCCCTCTCCCTCTCTTTGTAATCTCTTCCAAGGCAGAGATGGACAGAGAGACACAGAGGTGAAAATGACACTGAAATGATAGATGGACACAGACTGAAATGAGCGTCGGAGGATTTGAGACAGACAGAAAGTGTCAGGACAGCAATAGTTGGAAAGATCGAAGAGAGAGACCGAGGGAGATGCACAAAGCTAGAGCTGGATAGAGCTACACAGAGAGAGAGAGAGAGATGTTTGCAGATGACAGAGAGAGGGAGAGGCAGAAAGAGAGAGATAGAGAGTTGGGCAAAGGGACACACACATAATGATAGAGAGAGAGACAGAGAGTGAGGTGCAAAGTGAAAGAGAGAGAGAGAAAGATAGAGAGACCGAGAGAGAGAGAGAGAGAGAGACGCACACAGAGAGACAGAGAGAGGCATAAAATGAGAGAGATAGGAAGAGAGACAAATAGAGAGGGTGAGTGACACAGGCACAGAATGGCAGAGAGGCACAGAAAGAGAGACTGACAGAGATAGAGAGAGAGAGACAGAGAGACACACACAGACACAGACACAGACACACACACACACACACACACACACACACACACACACACACACACACACAGAACGATGGCAAGAGAGAGATCAGAGGGGACACAGGAGTGAATGAGAGTGGGACAGAGAGTATGAGACAAAGAAAGAGTTAGAAAGGGTTCCTGTGTCAGGATGGCCAGGCTGGGGGACATTGAAGATGTCAGCTCTCTGAGAAACATGTGGATCCAAACCCTTTCCCATTCACTCCCACTGTACACAATCCCAACGCTTCAGGGACTGGGTTCGCTTGTGCTCTCATTACAATGGGTAACACGCTGTGAGCAGCCTGTCAGAATGTTCCGTGACCTCCCTCTCCATTAAGACCCACCTCCAGCACAAAGCAGCAATTGAAAGGCTGAGCCTGTTGGGTGTGAGTTTATCGGTGGGTGTGGGGACGGCTAGCGGAAGAGGAGGAGAGAGGGGTCGTTCGGGGCTGGAGTGGGCCAAGTCACTGAGTTAGTGATCGGACGCGTCACTTCTGCTAGTGGACAGAGGCTCAAGAATTCGGAATCCACCAGGATTCAGATAGTGGGAAGCCAGTGACCAATTCCCTGAACTCTCCTCCATCAGTCTCTCAGAGGGAACAATGAACATGAGAAAGAAGTTACTGTTCCCCCTGATGCTGTACTGCGGTAAGAATTTCCTCCTAATGCGCTCTCTTACTATTGTCTACAGACTTTCCCGCGGTGATTTTGAAGTTTGCTTCAAGCTCACGGTCCCACGGTCTGAAAACAGACTTCCCCGTCCCCCTCGGAATGTCTCCGCCACATGTCTGGACTAATTCCACCCCCCACCCCCTACCGCCACTCAAAGTGTCTGCTTTAAGGTGGCATGATGGTTGACTCAGTGGTCAGCCCCACTGCCTCCCAGTGCCAGGGTCCCAGGTTTGATTCCAGCCTCAGGCGACTGTCTGTGTGGAGTTTGCACATTCTTCCCTTGTCTGCGCGTGTCTCCTCTGGGAGCACCCAGTTCGGTGATTGGCCGTGGAAAATACAGGGTCTGGATGGGATGCTCTTCAGAGGGTTGGTACAGACTGAATGGCCTGCTTCCACACTGTAGGGATTCTATGAACTATCTTTACTTAAATATCCTGCATGAACATTTCCTTCCTTTTCCTCCTCGCCTCAGATTGCTGTTTCCCAATGCTGTAACCCCCTCCAGCCCCTACAGCCCCTCCCTATCTCTGTAACCTCCTCCAGCCCCTACACCCCCTCCCTATCTCTGTAACCCCCTCCAGCCTCTACACCCCTCCCTATCTCTGTAACCCCCTCCAGCCCCTACGCCCCCTCCCCATCTCTGTAACCCCCTCCAGCCCCTACTCCCCCTCCCTATCCCTGTAACCCCCGTCCCTATCTCTGTAACCCCCTCCAGCCCCTACACCCCTCCCTATCTCTGTAACCACCTCCAGCCCCTACGCCCCCTCCCTATCTCTGTAACCCCCTCCAGCCCCTACGCCCCCTCCCTATCTCTGTAACCCCCCGCCAGCCCCTACACCCCCTCCCTATCTCTGTAACCCCCTCCAGCCCCTACGCCCCCTCCCTATCTCTGTAACCCCCCTCCAGCCCCTACGCCCCCTCCCTATCTCTGTAACCCCCCGCCAGCCCCTACACCCCCTCCCTATCTCTGTAACCCTCTCCAGCCCCTACACCCCCTCCGTATCTCTGTAACCTCCTCCAGCCCCTACACCCCCTCCCTATCTCTGTAACCCCCTCCAGCCTCTACACCCCTCCCTATCTCTGTAACCCCCTCCAGCGCCTACACCCCCTCCCTATCTCTGTAACCCTCTCCAGCCCCTACACCCCCTCCCTATCTCAGTAACCCCCTCCAGCCCCTACTCCCCCTCCCTATCCCTGTAACCCCCTCCCTATCTCTGTAAACCCCTCCAGCCCCTACACCCCTCCCTATCTCTGTAACCACCTCCAGCCCCTACGCCCCCTCCCTATCTCTGTAACCCCCTCCAGCCCCTACGCCCCCTCCCTATCTCTGTAACACCCTCCAGCCCCTACGCCCCCTCCCTATCTCTGTAACCCTCTCCAGCCCCTACTCCCCCTCCCTATCCCTGTAACCCCCGTCCCTATCTCTGTAACGCCCTCCAGCCCCTACACCCCTCCCTATCTCTGTAACCACCTCCAGCCCCTACGCCCCCTCCCTATCTCTGTAACTCCCTCCAGCCGCTACGCCCCCTCCCTATCTCTGTAACACCCTCCAGCCCCTACGCCCCCTCCCTATCTCTGTAACCTCCTCCAGCCGCTACACCCCCTCCCTATCTCTGTAACCCCCTCCAGCCTCTACACCCCTCCCTATCTCTGTAACCCCCTCCAGCGCCTACACCCCCTCCCTATCTCTGTAACCCTCTCCAGCCCCTACACCCCCTCCCTATCTCAGTAACCCCCTCCAGCCCCTACTCCCCCTCCCTATCCCTGTAACCCCCTCCCTATCTCTGTAAACCCCTCCAGCCCCTACACCCCTCCCTATCTCTGTAACCACCTCCAGCCCCTACGCCCCCTCCCTATCTCTGTAACCCCCTCCAGCCCCTACGCCCCCTCCCTATCTCTGTAACACCCTCCAGCCCCTACGCCCCCTCCCTATCTCTGTAACCCTCTCCAGCCCCTACTCCCCCTCCCTATCCCTGTAACCCCCGTCCCTATCTCTGTAACGCCCTCCAGCCCCTACACCCCTCCCTATCTCTGTAACCACCTCCAGCCCCTACGCCCCCTCCCTATCTCTGTAACTCCCTCCAGCCGCTACGCCCCCTCCCTATCTCTGTAACACCCTCCAGCCCCTACGCCCCCTCCCTATCTCTGTAACCTCCTCCAGCCGCTACACCCCCTCCCTATCTCTGTAACCCTCTCCAGCCCCTACACCCCCTCCGTATCTCTGTAACCTCCTCCAGCCCCTACACCCCCTCCCTATCTCTGTAACCCCCACCAGCCTCTACACCCCTCCCTATCTCTGTAACCCCCTCCAGCCCCTACAGCCCCTCCCTATCTCTGTAACCTCCTCCAGCCCCTACACCCCCTCCCTATCTCTGTAACCCCCTCCAGCCTCTACACCCCTCCCTATCTCTGTAACCCCCTCCAGCCCCTACGCCCCCTCCCCATCTCTGTAACCCCCTCCAGCCCCTACTCCCCCTCCCTATCCCTGTAACCCCCGTCCCTATCTCTGTAACCCCCTCCAGCCCCTACACCCCTCCCTATCTCTGTAACCACCTCCAGCCCCTACGCCCCCTCCCTATCTCTGTAACCCCCTCCAGCCCCTACGCCCCCTCCCTATCTCTGTAACCCCCCGCCAGCCCCTACACCCCCTCCCTATCTCTGTAACCCCCTCCAGCCCCTACGCCCCCTCCCTATCTCTGTAACCCCCCTCCAGCCCCTACGCCCCCTCCCTATCTCTGTAACCCCCCGCCAGCCCCTACACCCCCTCCCTATCTCTGTAACCCTCTCCAGCCCCTACACCCCCTCCGTATCTCTGTAACCTCCTCCAGCCCCTACACCCCCTCCCTATCTCTGTAACCCCCTCCAGCCTCTACACCCCTCCCTATCTCTGTAACCCCCTCCAGCGCCTACACCCCCTCCCTATCTCTGTAACCCCCTCCAGCCCCTACACCCCCTCCCTATCTCTGTAACCTCCTCCAGCCCCTACACCCCCTCCCTATCTCTGTAACCCCCTCCAGCCTCTACACCCCTCCCTATCTCTGTAACCCCCTCCAGCCCCTACGCCCCCTCCCCATCTCTGTAACCCCCTCCAGCCCCTACTCCCCCTCCCTATCCCTGTAACCCCCGTCCCTATCTCTGTAACCCCCTCCAGCCCCTACACCCCTCCCTATCTCTGTAACCACCTCCAGCCCCTACGCCCCCTCCCTATCTCTGTAACCCCCTCCAGCCCCTACGCCCCCTCCCTATCTCTGTAACCCCCCGCCAGCCCCTACACCCCCTCCCTATCTCTGTAACCCCCTCCAGCCCCTACGCCCCCTCCCTATCTCTGTAACCCCCCTCCAGCCCCTACGCCCCCTCCCTATCTCTGTAACCCCCCGCCAGCCCCTACACCCCCTCCCTATCTCTGTAACCCTCTCCAGCCCCTACACCCCCTCCGTATCTCTGTAACCTCCTCCAGCCCCTACACCCCCTCCCTATCTCTGTAACCCCCTCCAGCCTCTACACCCCTCCCTATCTCTGTAACCCCCTCCAGCGCCTACACCCCCTCCCTATCTCTGTAACCCTCTCCAGCCCCTACACCCCCTCCCTATCTCAGTAACCCCCTCCAGCCCCTACTCCCCCTCCCTATCCCTGTAACCCCCTCCCTATCTCTGTAAACCCCTCCAGCCCCTACACCCCTCCCTATCTCTGTAACCACCTCCAGCCCCTACGCCCCCTCCCTATCTCTGTAACCCCCTCCAGCCCCTACGCCCCCTCCCTATCTCTGTAACACCCTCCAGCCCCTACGCCCCCTCCCTATCTCTGTAACCCTCTCCAGCCCCTACTCCCCCTCCCTATCCCTGTAACCCCCGTCCCTATCTCTGTAACGCCCTCCAGCCCCTACACCCCTCCCTATCTCTGTAACCACCTCCAGCCCCTACGCCCCCTCCCTATCTCTGTAACTCCCTCCAGCCGCTACGCCCCCTCCCTATCTCTGTAACACCCTCCAGCCCCTACGCCCCCTCCCTATCTCTGTAACCTCCTCCAGCCGCTACACCCCCTCCCTATCTCTGTAACCCCCTCCAGCCTCTACACCCCTCCCTATCTCTGTAACCCCCTCCAGCGCCTACACCCCCTCCCTATCTCTGTAACCCTCTCCAGCCCCTACACCCCCTCCCTATCTCAGTAACCCCCTCCAGCCCCTACTCCCCCTCCCTATCCCTGTAACCCCCTCCCTATCTCTGTAAACCCCTCCAGCCCCTACACCCCTCCCTATCTCTGTAACCACCTCCAGCCCCTACGCCCCCTCCCTATCTCTGTAACCCCCTCCAGCCCCTACGCCCCCTCCCTATCTCTGTAACACCCTCCAGCCCCTACGCCCCCTCCCTATCTCTGTAACCCTCTCCAGCCCCTACTCCCCCTCCCTATCCCTGTAACCCCCGTCCCTATCTCTGTAACGCCCTCCAGCCCCTACACCCCTCCCTATCTCTGTAACCACCTCCAGCCCCTACGCCCCCTCCCTATCTCTGTAACTCCCTCCAGCCGCTACGCCCCCTCCCTATCTCTGTAACACCCTCCAGCCCCTACGCCCCCTCCCTATCTCTGTAACCTCCTCCAGCCGCTACACCCCCTCCCTATCTCTGTAACCCTCTCCAGCCCCTACACCCCCTCCGTATCTCTGTAACCTCCTCCAGCCCCTACACCCCCTCCCTATCTCTGTAACCCCCACCAGCCTCTACACCCCTCCCTATCTCTGTAACCCCCTCCAGCCCCTACAGCCCCTCCCTATCTCTGTAACCTCCTCCAGCCCCTACACCCCCTCCCTATCTCTGTAACCCCCTCCAGCCTCTACACCCCTCCCTATCTCTGTAACCCCCTCCAGCCCCTACGCCCCCTCCCCATCTCTGTAACCCCCTCCAGCCCCTACTCCCCCTCCCTATCCCTGTAACCCCCGTCCCTATCTCTGTAACCCCCTCCAGCCCCTACACCCCTCCCTATCTCTGTAACCACCTCCAGCCCCTACGCCCCCTCCCTATCTCTGTAACCCCCTCCAGCCCCTACGCCCCCTCCCTATCTCTGTAACCCCCCGCCAGCCCCTACACCCCCTCCCTATCTCTGTAACCCCCTCCAGCCCCTACGCCCCCTCCCTATCTCTGTAACCCCCCTCCAGCCCCTACGCCCCCTCCCTATCTCTGTAACCCCCCGCCAGCCCCTACACCCCCTCCCTATCTCTGTAACCCTCTCCAGCCCCTACACCCCCTCCGTATCTCTGTAACCTCCTCCAGCCCCTACACCCCCTCCCTATCTCTGTAACCCCCTCCAGCCTCTACACCCCTCCCTATCTCTGTAACCCCCTCCAGCGCCTACACCCCCTCCCTATCTCTGTAACCCTCTCCAGCCCCTACACCCCCTCCCTATCTCAGTAACCCCCTCCAGCCCCTACTCCCCCTCCCTATCCCTGTAACCCCCTCCCTATCTCTGTAAACCCCTCCAGCCCCTACACCCCTCCCTATCTCTGTAACCACCTCCAGCCCCTACGCCCCCTCCCTATCTCTGTAACCCCCTCCAGCCCCTACGCCCCCTCCCTATCTCTGTAACACCCTCCAGCCCCTACGCACCCTCCCTATCTCTGTAACCCTCTCCAGCCCCTACTCCCCCTCCCTATCCCTGTAACCCCCGTCCCTATCTCTGTAACGCCCTCCAGCCCCTACACCCCTCCCTATCTCTGTAACCACCTCCAGCCCCTACGCCCCCTCCCTATCTCTGTAACTCCCTCCAGCCGCTACGCCCCCTCCCTATCTCTGTAACACCCTCCAGCCCCTACGCCCCCTCCCTATCTCTGCAACCTCCTCCAGCCGCTACACCCCCTCCCTATCTCTGTAACCCCCTCCAGCCTCTACACCCCTCCCTATCTCTGTAACCCCCTCCAGCGCCTACACCCCCTCCCTATCTCTGTAACCCTCTCCAGCCCCTACACCCCCTCCCTATCTCAGTAACCCCCTCCAGCCCCTACTCCCCCTCCCTATCCCTGTAACCCCCTCCCTATCTCTGTAAACCCCTCCAGCCCCTACACCCCTCCCTATCTCTGTAACCACCTCCAGCCCCTACGCCCCCTCCCTATCTCTGTAACCCCCTCCAGCCCCTACGCCCCCTCCCTATCTCTGTAACACCCTCCAGCCCCTACGCCCCCTCCCTATCTCTGTAACCCTCTCCAGCCCCTACTCCCCCTCCCTATCCCTGTAACCCCCGTCCCTATCTCTGTAACGCCCTCCAGCCCCTACACCCCTCCCTATCTCTGTAACCACCTCCAGCCCCTACGCCCCCTCCCTATCTCTGTAACTCCCTCCAGCCGCTACGCCCCCTCCCTATCTCTGTAACACCCTCCAGCCCCTACGCCCCCTCCCTATCTCTGTAACCTCCTCCAGCCGCTACACCCCCTCCCTATCTCTGTAACCCTCTCCAGCCCCTACACCCCCTCCGTATCTCTGTAACCTCCTCCAGCCCCTACACCCCCTCCCTATCTCTGTAACCCCCACCAGCCTCTACACCCCTCCCTATCTCTGTAACCCCCTCCAGCGCCTACACCCCCTCCCTATCTCTGTAACCCTCTCCAGCCCCTACACCCCCTCCCTATCTCTGTAACCCCCTCCAGCCCCTACAGCCCCTCCCTATCTCTGTAACCTCCTCCAGCCCCTACACCCCCTCCCTATCTCTGTAACCCCCTCCAGCCTCTACACCCCTCCCTATCTCTGTAACCCCCTCCAGCCCCTACGCCCCCTCCCCATCTCTGTAACCCCCTCCAGCCCCTACTCCCCCTCCCTATCCCTGTAACCCCCGTCCCTATCTCTGTAACCCCCTCCAGCCCCTACACCCCTCCCTATCTCTGTAACCACCTCCAGCCCCTACGCCCCCTCCCTATCTCTGTAACCCCCTCCAGCCCCTACGCCCCCTCCCTATCTCTGTAACCCCCCGCCAGCCCCTACACCCCCTCCCTATCTCTGTAACCCCCTCCAGCCCCTACGCCCCCTCCCTATCTCTGTAACCCCCCTCCAGCCCCTACGCCCCCTCCCTATCTCTGTAACCCCCCGCCAGCCCCTACACCCCCTCCCTATCTCTGTAACCCTCTCCAGCCCCTACACCCCCTCCGTATCTCTGTAACCTCCTCCAGCCCCTACACCCCCTCCCTATCTCTGTAACCCCCTCCAGCCTCTACACCCCTCCCTATCTCTGTAACCCCCTCCAGCGCCTACACCCCCTCCCTATCTCTGTAACCCCCTCCAGCCCCTACACCCCCTCCCTATCTCTGTAACCTCCTCCAGCCCCTACACCCCCTCCCTATCTCTGTAACCCCCTCCAGCCTCTACACCCCTCCCTATCTCTGTAACCCCCTCCAGCCCCTACGCCCCCTCCCCATCTCTGTAACCCCCTCCAGCCCCTACTCCCCCTCCCTATCCCTGTAACCCCCGTCCCTATCTCTGTAACCCCCTCCAGCCCCTACACCCCTCCCTATCTCTGTAACCACCTCCAGCCCCTACGCCCCCTCCCTATCTCTGTAACCCCCTCCAGCCCCTACGCCCCCTCCCTATCTCTGTAACCCCCCGCCAGCCCCTACACCCCCTCCCTATCTCTGTAACCCCCTCCAGCCCCTACGCCCCCTCCCTATCTCTGTAACCCCCCTCCAGCCCCTACGCCCCCTCCCTATCTCTGTAACCCCCCGCCAGCCCCTACACCCCCTCCCTATCTCTGTAACCCTCTCCAGCCCCTACACCCCCTCCGTATCTCTGTAACCTCCTCCAGCCCCTACACCCCCTCCCTATCTCTGTAACCCCCTCCAGCCTCTACACCCCTCCCTATCTCTGTAACCCCCTCCAGCGCCTACACCCCCTCCCTATCTCTGTAACCCTCTCCAGCCCCTACACCCCCTCCCTATCTCAGTAACCCCCTCCAGCCCCTACTCCCCCTCCCTATCCCTGTAACCCCCTCCCTATCTCTGTAAACCCCTCCAGCCCCTACACCCCTCCCTATCTCTGTAACCACCTCCAGCCCCTACGCCCCCTCCCTATCTCTGTAACCCCCTCCAGCCCCTACGCCCCCTCCCTATCTCTGTAACACCCTCCAGCCCCTACGCCCCCTCCCTATCTCTGTAACCCTCTCCAGCCCCTACTCCCCCTCCCTATCCCTGTAACCCCCGTCCCTATCTCTGTAACGCCCTCCAGCCCCTACACCCCTCCCTATCTCTGTAACCACCTCCAGCCCCTACGCCCCCTCCCTATCTCTGTAACTCCCTCCAGCCGCTACGCCCCCTCCCTATCTCTGTAACACCCTCCAGCCCCTACGCCCCCTCCCTATCTCTGTAACCTCCTCCAGCCGCTACACCCCCTCCCTATCTCTGTAACCCCCTCCAGCCTCTACACCCCTCCCTATCTCTGTAACCCCCTCCAGCGCCTACACCCCCTCCCTATCTCTGTAACCCTCTCCAGCCCCTACACCCCCTCCCTATCTCAGTAACCCCCTCCAGCCCCTACTCCCCCTCCCTATCCCTGTAACCCCCTCCCTATCTCTGTAAACCCCTCCAGCCCCTACACCCCTCCCTATCTCTGTAACCACCTCCAGCCCCTACGCCCCCTCCCTATCTCTGTAACCCCCTCCAGCCCCTACGCCCCCTCCCTATCTCTGTAACACCCTCCAGCCCCTACGCCCCCTCCCTATCTCTGTAACCCTCTCCAGCCCCTACTCCCCCTCCCTATCCCTGTAACCCCCGTCCCTATCTCTGTAACGCCCTCCAGCCCCTACACCCCTCCCTATCTCTGTAACCACCTCCAGCCCCTACGCCCCCTCCCTATCTCTGTAACTCCCTCCAGCCGCTACGCCCCCTCCCTATCTCTGTAACACCCTCCAGCCCCTACGCCCCCTCCCTATCTCTGTAACCTCCTCCAGCCGCTACACCCCCTCCCTATCTCTGTAACCCTCTCCAGCCCCTACACCCCCTCCGTATCTCTGTAACCTCCTCCAGCCCCTACACCCCCTCCCTATCTCTGTAACCCCCACCAGCCTCTACACCCCTCCCTATCTCTGTAACCCCCTCCAGCCCCTACAGCCCCTCCCTATCTCTGTAACCTCCTCCAGCCCCTACACCCCCTCCCTATCTCTGTAACCCCCTCCAGCCTCTACACCCCTCCCTATCTCTGTAACCCCCTCCAGCCCCTACGCCCCCTCCCCATCTCTGTAACCCCCTCCAGCCCCTACTCCCCCTCCCTATCCCTGTAACCCCCGTCCCTATCTCTGTAACCCCCTCCAGCCCCTACACCCCTCCCTATCTCTGTAACCACCTCCAGCCCCTACGCCCCCTCCCTATCTCTGTAACCCCCTCCAGCCCCTACGCCCCCTCCCTATCTCTGTAACCCCCCGCCAGCCCCTACACCCCCTCCCTATCTCTGTAACCCCCTCCAGCCCCTACGCCCCCTCCCTATCTCTGTAACCCCCCTCCAGCCCCTACGCCCCCTCCCTATCTCTGTAACCCCCCGCCAGCCCCTACACCCCCTCCCTATCTCTGTAACCCTCTCCAGCCCCTACACCCCCTCCGTATCTCTGTAACCTCCTCCAGCCCCTACACCCCCTCCCTATCTCTGTAACCCCCTCCAGCCTCTACACCCCTCCCTATCTCTGTAACCCCCTCCAGCGCCTACACCCCCTCCCTATCTCTGTAACCCTCTCCAGCCCCTACACCCCCTCCCTATCTCAGTAACCCCCTCCAGCCCCTACTCCCCCTCCCTATCCCTGTAACCCCCTCCCTATCTCTGTAAACCCCTCCAGCCCCTACACCCCTCCCTATCTCTGTAACCACCTCCAGCCCCTACGCCCCCTCCCTATCTCTGTAACCCCCTCCAGCCCCTACGCCCCCTCCCTATCTCTGTAACACCCTCCAGCCCCTACGCACCCTCCCTATCTCTGTAACCCTCTCCAGCCCCTACTCCCCCTCCCTATCCCTGTAACCCCCGTCCCTATCTCTGTAACGCCCTCCAGCCCCTACACCCCTCCCTATCTCTGTAACCACCTCCAGCCCCTACGCCCCCTCCCTATCTCTGTAACTCCCTCCAGCCGCTACGCCCCCTCCCTATCTCTGTAACACCCTCCAGCCCCTACGCCCCCTCCCTATCTCTGCAACCTCCTCCAGCCGCTACACCCCCTCCCTATCTCTGTAACCCCCTCCAGCCTCTACACCCCTCCCTATCTCTGTAACCCCCTCCAGCGCCTACACCCCCTCCCTATCTCTGTAACCCTCTCCAGCCCCTACACCCCCTCCCTATCTCAGTAACCCCCTCCAGCCCCTACTCCCCCTCCCTATCCCTGTAACCCCCTCCCTATCTCTGTAAACCCCTCCAGCCCCTACACCCCTCCCTATCTCTGTAACCACCTCCAGCCCCTACGCCCCCTCCCTATCTCTGTAACCCCCTCCAGCCCCTACGCCCCCTCCCTATCTCTGTAACACCCTCCAGCCCCTACGCCCCCTCCCTATCTCTGTAACCCTCTCCAGCCCCTACTCCCCCTCCCTATCCCTGTAACCCCCGTCCCTATCTCTGTAACGCCCTCCAGCCCCTACACCCCTCCCTATCTCTGTAACCACCTCCAGCCCCTACGCCCCCTCCCTATCTCTGTAACTCCCTCCAGCCGCTACGCCCCCTCCCTATCTCTGTAACACCCTCCAGCCCCTACGCCCCCTCCCTATCTCTGTAACCTCCTCCAGCCGCTACACCCCCTCCCTATCTCTGTAACCCTCTCCAGCCCCTACACCCCCTCCGTATCTCTGTAACCTCCTCCAGCCCCTACACCCCCTCCCTATCTCTGTAACCCCCACCAGCCTCTACACCCCTCCCTATCTCTGTAACCCCCTCCAGCGCCTACACCCCCTCCCTATCTCTGTAACCCTCTCCAGCCTCTACACCCCCTCCCTATCTCAGTAACCCCCTCCAGCCCCTACTCCCCCTCCCTATCCCTGTAACCCCCTCCCTATCTCTGTAACCCCCTCCAGCCCCTACACCCCTCCCTATCTCTGTAACCACCTCCAGCCCCTACGCCCCCTCCCTATCTCTGTAACCCCCTCCAGCCCCTACGCCCCCTCCCTATCTCTGTAACACCCTCCAGCCCCTACGCCCCCTCCCTATCTCTGTAACCCCCTCCAGCCCCTACTCCCCCTCCCTATCCCTGTAACCCCCTCCCTGTCTCTGTAACGCCCTCCAGCCCCTACACCCCTCCCTATCTCTGTAACCACCTCCAGCCCCTACGCCCCCTCCCTATCTCTGTAACTCCCTCCAGCCCCTACGCCCCCTCCCTATCTCTGTAACACCCTCCAGCCCCTACGCCCCCTCCCTATCTCTGTATCTCCTCCAGCCGCTACACCCCCTCCCTATATCAGTAACCCCCTCCAGCCCCTACTCCCCCTCCCTATCCCTGTAACCGCTCCCTATCTCTGTAACCCCCTCCAGCCCCTACACCCCTCCCTATCTCTGTAACCACCTCCAGCCCCTACGCCCCCTCCCTATCTCTGTAACCCCCTCCAGCCCCTACACCCCTCCCTATCTCTGTAACCACCTCCAGCCCCTACGCCCCCTCCCTATCTCTGTAACCCCCTCCAGCCCCTACGCCCCCTCCCTATCTCTGTAACCCCCTCCAGCCCCTACACCCCCTCCCTATCTCTGTAACCCCCTCCAGCCCCTACACCCCCTCCCTATCTCTGTAAGCCCCTCCAGACCCTACACCCCCTCCCTATCTCTGTAACCCCCTCCAGCCCCTACACCCCTCCCTATCTCTGTAACCCCCTCCAGCCCCTACGCCTCCTCCCTATCTCTGTAACCCCCTCCAGCCCCTACACCCCTTCCCTATCTCTGTAACCCCCTCCAGCCCCTACACCCCCTCCCTGTCTCTGTAACCCCCTCCAGCCCCTACACCCCCTCCCTGTCTCTGTAACCCCCTCCAGCCCCTACACCCCCTCCCTATCTCTGTAACCCCCTCCAGCCCCTACACCCCCTCCCTATCTCTGTAACCCCCTCCAGCCCCTACACCCCCTCCCTATCTCTGTAACCCCCTCCAGCCCCTACATCCCCTCCCTATCTCTGTAACCTCCTCCAGCCGCTACACCCCCTCCCTGTCTCTGTGTGGTTTTAGAGGGGAACTTGCAGGGGCCTGGTGTTCCCATGTATCTGCTGCCCCTTGTCCTTTTGGATGGAAGTGGGTCGTGGGTTTGGAAGGTGCTGCCTGAGGATCTTTGGTGAGTCTCTGCAGAGCATCTTGTAGATGGTACACACTGCTGCGACTGAGCGTCGGTGGGGGAGAGGGAGTGGGATGTTTGTGGATGTGGGGCCAATCGAGCCGGGGCTGCTCTGTCCTGGATGGTGTTGAGCTTCTTGAGTGTTGTTGGGGCTGCCCCAATCCAGGGGCAAGTGGGGAGTATTCCATCCCCCTCCTGACTTGTGTCTTGTCAATGGTGGGACAGGGCTTTGTGGGGGAGTCAGGAGTGGAGTTACCCGCCACAGGATCCCCAACCTCTGACCTGCTCTTGCAGTCACTCTGTTTCTGTGACTACCCAGTTCAGTTTGTAGCCAGTGGAAACCCCATGATAATGATCGTGGACAATTCAGAGAAGATAATGCCATTAAATGTTAAGGACCAGTGCTTAGATTGTCTCCTGTTGGAGATGATCATTGCCTGGTGCTTGTGAAGGCAAATGTTATTCTGTTTGCATCAGGATAGCAGAATTTTAGAGACATTAGTGACCGAGGAATCATCATTATGTGATTGTTTGCTGCGTAACATTTCTGTGCACAGCGTCTACATTTTGGAAACTGCAATGTGTGAGATGGCGAACATATTGTGTCAACGTTGAAGTCAGAACTTTACTGCACGGTCGCAGCATTTATTACCCTGCATCTTTCACTTCATTCCCAATCAGAATGGTAAGCTGTTTAATTGAGTAGCATAATTCACATTAATCTGTCAGTGACTCTATGGAAACGCGTCAGCAGATTTCGAAAGGCAAGCAAAAATGTCTGGTTTTGGAGGCTTGAAATCACTTTGTGAGTGGGACTCAGGAATTATTATCAGCTTCAATAGTGCTCTGTCAGTGTACATCATCCCACTACGTTCCTGCTGGTGTGTTTATCTAAAGCCCCAAGACCTGAACTGTACACACAGCAAGTGAAAGGAAAATAATTAATGTATAATTTTCATTAATGCGCTCCAAAAGTGTCAAGTACTTAGAATTTTTTGGTCCTTTTCAATTTTGACAAAATTGCAAAGCTCACAGAGACACGGCAACCTGCTTCAGAGAGCTCTGCCTTGCAGTGTGACTGCTGTTGGATTATACATACCACAGAGGGAACTCCCAAGCAGCAATGCAACAACGCACACAGTAAAAAGTACAAATTATTGGCTGACATTGAGGGAGCGGGCACTGTCGGAGGGTCAGTGCTGAGGGAGCGGGCACTGTCGGAGGATCAGTGCTGAGGGCGCGGGCACTGCCGGAGGGTCAGTGCTGAGGGAGCGGGCACTGTCGGAGGGTCAGTGCTGAGGGAGTGGGCACTGTCGGAGGGTCAGTGCTGAGGGAGCGGGCACTGTCAGAGGGTCAGTGCTGAGGGAGTGGGCACTCTCGGAGGGTCAGTACTGAGGGAGCGGGCACTGTCGGAGGGTCAGTGCTGAGGGAGTGGGCACTGTCGGAGGGTCAGTGCTGAGGGAGTGGGCACTGTCGGAGGGTCAGTGCTGAGGGAGTGGGCACTGTCGGAGGATCAGTGCTGAGGGCGCGGGCACTGTCGGAGGGTCAGTGCTGAGGGAGTGGGCACTGTCGGAGGGTCAGTGCTGAGGGAGTGGGCATTGTCAGAGGGTCAGTGCTGAGGGAGCAGGCACTGTCGGAGGGTCAGTGCTGAGGGAGCGGGCGCTGTCGGAGGGTCAGTGCTGAGGGAGCGGGCGCTGTCGGAGGGTCAGTGCTGAGGGAGCGGGCGCTGTCGGAGGGTCAGTGCTGAGGGAGCGGGCGCTGTCGGAGGGTCAGTGCTGAGGGAGCGGGCACTGTCGGAGGGTCAGTGCTGAGGGAGCGGGCACTGTCGGAGGGTCAGTGCTGAGGGAGCGGGCACTGTCGGAGGGTCAGTGCTGAGGGAGCGGGCACTGTCGGAGGGTCAGTGCTGAGGGAGCGGGCACTGTCGGAGGGTCAGTGCTGAGGGAGCGGGCACTGTCGGAGGGTCAGTGCTGAGGGAGCAGGCACTGTCACCCTGTGCTGAGTTGAATGAGGAACATGCAGACTGGGTGATTGACATGTACGTTTTGTCTTGCCCTCTCTCTGGTTGTGTTCACATACTGCTGTTGTTCCCAATCAGAGGCACTCTTATCAAGCCATAGAATCATAAAGCTGTATAGCACAGAAATAGCCCATTTGGCCAACACACCCCTGAGGACCAGATATCCTAAATTAATCTGGCCCATGTTTCTCTAAATGCTTCCTATCCATGTACCAATCAGAAGCCTTTTAAATGTAATTCCCAGCCCCCACCACTTCCTCTGGCAGCTCGTTCCAAACACACACCACCCTCTGTGTGAAAAAGCTGCCCCTCAGGTCCTTCATAAACCTTTCCCCTCTCGCCTTAAACCTATGCCCTCTAGCTTTGGCCTCCCCCACCCTGGGACGAAAGTTCTTAGCTACTCATCCTATCTTCAAGATGTTATAAATCTTTATCAGGTCACCCCTCAGCCTCCGACGCTCCAGGGAAAATAGCCACGGCCTATCCAGCCCCTCCCTGTCGCTCAAACCCTCCAACCCTGGCCACATGCTCGTGAATCTTTTCTGAGCCCTTTCAAGTTTCACAACATCCTACCTATAGCAGGCAGATGAGCCTTCAACGCAGTATTCCTAACCCGTCCTTTGAGGACAATGGGGCTGGTGGACTGGGAAAGCCTTCGTAAAATCCTGAGGTGGTAAAAATGAAATAGGGCAGGGAAAGGACTGCCTGAAGTCAGAGATGAGGGAGATTAATGCGATGGTCGTCTCAGCTCTTTGGCATTGTCTCAGCATGTAATCTTTAAGCATGAACTATGCCCGTGTGTAATTCCGAAAAAACAGGAACAGATCCCAGTATGATTGCAACATCTCCCCAAGGCAGGGCGGAAGAACTGTTTAGAAGATTACAATGCTGTGGAAACAGTTTGCATTTACAAAGCGCCCTGCAGTGCTGTGAACCATGACCGGGGGGGTGGGCGTGGGGGAGGTGCGCTTTACCGGCTTTGCAGGATCAAGTGGCCACTGGAATTTCACTCTGAGCTGGGGTACATTTAGACAGGGTGTCCCGGTCAAAAATCGACCTTTGCGAGTGGTCTCAAAGAGTGGAAAGAGAGACAGAGGGGTTTACGGAAGGAATTCCTGAGCTCGGGAACAAGGCGACTGAAGGCACGGCCCCCAGCGGTGGAACGATGGGAATTGGAGGATGCTCGAGAGGACGGAGTTGGAGGGGGTTACAGATATAGGGAGGGGGTGTAGGGGCTGGAGGGGGTTACAGAGATAGGGAGGGGGTGTAGGGGCTGGAGGGGGTTACAGAGATAGGGAGGGGGTGTAGGGGCTGGAGGGGGTTACAGAGATAGGGAGGGGGAGTAGGGGCTGGCGGGTGTTACAGATATAGGGAGGGGGAGTAGGGGCTGGAGGGGGTTACAGGGATAGGGAGGGGGTGTAGGGGCTGGCGGGTGTTACAGAGATCGGGAGGGGGTTTAGGGGCTGGAGGGTGTTACAGAGATAGGGAGGGGGTGTAGGGGCTGGAGGGGGTTACAGAGATAGGGAGGGGGTGTAGGGGCCGGTGGGGGTTACAGAGATCGGGAGGGGGTGTAGGGGCTGGAGGGGGTTACAGAGATAGGGAGGGGTTGTAGGGGCCGGTGGGGGTTACAGAGATCGGGAGGGGGTGTAGGGGCTGGAGGGGATTACAGATATAGGGAGGGGTGTAGGGGCTGGAGGGGGTTACAGAGATAGGGAGGGGGTGTAGGGGCCGGAGGGGGGTTACAGAGATAGGGAGGGGGAGTAGGGGCTGGAGGAGGTTACAGATATAGGGAGGGGGTGTAGGGGCCGGAGGGGGTTTACAGAGATAGGGAGGGGGAGTAGGGGCTGGTAGAAGTTACAGAGATCGGGAGGGCGTGTAGGGGCTGGAGGTGAATTTTATAATCTGGAAGCTGGGATTCACTGTTGGTGAGAGATTGGAGTGT
>NC_081394.1:4491662-4551662 GCF_030684315.1 Stegostoma tigrinum | reverse complement strand
CTGTAGGGGGAAGGCTGAACATGCTGGGGCTTTTCTACACTGGCAAGTCGGAGACTGAGGGGGGGGGCGACTTTATAGGGGTTTATAAAACAATGGGGGGCATGGGTAGGGTGAATAGTGAAGGTCTTTTCCCCAGGGTAGGGAAGAGCTTAGGTTTAAGATGAGGGGAAAACTTTTACACAGAGGGTGGTTCGCATGGAACACAGTTCCTAAGGAAGTGGTAGATTTGGCACAATTACAATGTTTAAAAGACATTTAGATGAGTACATGAATTAGAAAGGTTTGGAGGGTTAAGGGCCAGGAGCAGGCAGATTAGAATAATTCGGTCTGGGATTATGGTCGGTGCGGGCTGCTTGGTCCAAAGGGTCTGCTTCCATGCTGTACGGCTCTGTGACTGTGACTCTATATGGGTCAAATGGGTCGAGTTTGGTTTAGGAAGAATGGTTGGCGTGGACAAGATGGGGCGAAGGGCCTGGTTTTGTATCGTATGACTCCCGTGGTGACCATTTGGCGATCACAAAGCGCTTCGGCAATAGCTGGGAGTGCCAGGGAGAAAGCGAAGGTGTTGGAAACGAGATGAGGAATATCAGCCCCAGAGTGACGTTATCCCGAGCTGTTTTATTGCGAGTTGTGGGTATCCCTGCAATGAATCCATATCCTTGAGAACAATGATGTGTCAGCTGCAAACCAGCGTCAGGCACCCGGGATATAATGTAAGCTACACTCCATTACTGCTGTCTCTTCCAATTCACTTCATGCATCAAGGTTAGACTGTGACAGAATCGCTTCATATTTATCATTTCAACAAAGTGCAGATGTATTGACTGAGACCAGGAACCACAGAGCAGCTGAAATGTTCACTTCTTCCAAGACATGACTGCATTCAGAAGCACTTTGTCTCAGCTCTGAGACTGACATCTCAACAGACACACAGCGTGCCATGATGTGCTTCATTAACCGACTGTCAACTCAGACTGGCAAACTGACCCTCTGCCCCTCAAAGTGCCCGAGGAGGTCGCTACCAGGGGTGGAAGGCTCTGCCTCACGTCCGATGTTTCGCAGGTTCAGCATTAGGGTCGGCACAGATCGGGCAATGCTGCTTTCTCCCATATCCTTATTGGGGGAGCGGGCACTGTCAGAGGGTCAGAGCCAAGGGAGAGCCGCACTGTCAGTGGGTCAGTGCTGAGGGAGCACCATACTGTCGGAGGGTCAGTGCTGAGGGAGTGGGCACTGTCGGAGGGTCAGGGCTGAGGGAGGGCCGCACTGTCGGAGGGTCAGTGCTGTGGGAGCGCCGCACTGTCGGAGCGTCTGTGCTGAGGGAGGGCCGCACTGTCGGAGGGTCAGTGCTGAGGGAGCGGACACGTCGGAGGGTCAGTGCTGTGGGAGTGGGCACTGTCGCAGGGTCAGTGCTGAGGGAGCGCCGCACTGTCGGAGGGTCAGTGCTGATGGAATGCCGCGCTGTCAGAGGGTCAGTGCTGAGGGAGCGGGCACTGTCGGAGGGTCAGTGCTGAGGGAGCAGGCACTGTTGGAGTGTCAGTGCTGAGGGAGCGGGCACTGTCGGAGGGTCAGCGCTGATGGAATGCCGCGCTGTCAGAGGGTCAGTGCTGAGGGAGCGGGCACTGTCGGAGGGTCAGTGCTGAGGGAGCAGGCACTGTTGGAGTGTCAGTGCTGAGGGAGCGGGCACTGTCGGAGGGTCAGCGCTGAGGGAGTGGGCACTGTCGGAGGGTCAGTGGTGAGGGAGTGGGCACTGTCGGAGGGTCAGCGCTGAGGGAGTGGGCACTGTCGGAGGGTCAGCGCTGAGGGAGTGGGCACTGTCGGAGGGTCAGTGCTGAGGGAGTGGGCACTGTCGGAGGGTCAGCGCTGAGGGAGCGCCGCACTGTCGGAGGGTCAGCGCTGAGGGAGTGGGCACTGTCGGAGGGTCAGCGCTGAGGGAGTGGGCACTGTCGGAGGGTCAGTGCTGAGGGAGTGGGCACTGTTGGAGTGTCAGTGCTAAGGGAGCGCCGCACTGTCGGAGGGTCAGTGCTGAGGGAGCGGGCACTGTCGGAGGGTCAGTGCTGAGGGAGCGGGTACTGTCAGAGGGTCAGTGCTGAGGGAGCGGACACTGTCGGAGGGTCAGTGCTGAGGGAGCAGGCACTGTTGGAGTGTCAGTGCTGAGGGAGCGGGCACTGTCGGAGGGTCAGCGCTGAGGGAGCGGGTACTGTCAGAGGGTCAGTGCTGAGGGAGCGGACACTGTCGGAGGGTCAGTGCTGAGGGAGCAGGCACTGTTGGAGTGTCAGTGCTGAGGGAGCGGGCACTGTCGGAGGGTCAGCGCTGAGGGAGTGGGCACTGTCGGAGGGTCAGTGAGGAGGGAGTCGGCACTGTCGGAGGGTCAGTGCTGAGGGAGCGGGTACTGTCAGAGGGTCAGTGCTGAGGGAGCGGACACTGTCGGAGGGTCAGTGCTGAGGGAGCAGGCACTGTTGGAGTGTCAGTGCTGAGGGAGCGGGCACTGTCGGAGGGTCAGTGCTGAGGGAGCGGGCCCTGTCGGAGGGTCAGTGCTGAGGGAGCAGGCACTGTTGGAGTGTCAGTGCTGAGGGAGCGGGCACTGTCGGAGGGTCAGTGCTGAGGGAGCGGGCCCTGTCGGAGGGTCAGTGCTGAGGGAGTGGGCACTGTTGGAGTGTCAGTGCTGAGGGAGCGGGCACTGTCGGAGGGTCAGTGCTGAGGGAGCGGGCCCTGTCGGAGGGTCAGTGCTGAGGGAGCGGGCACTGTCGGAGTGTCAGTGCTGAGGGAACGCTATAACCAAAGCCCCAGCTTTAATGATCTGTAGAGATGTGTTTGGAATGCCTGCCATGGGTTGGAGATAAAGGTAACTTGCCGAGACTTATCAGCTGATTTCCTGAGATCCTGCCGGACCTGTGATAAATATTCCAGAAACATTGCTCAGCCTGAGTGCAGTTGACCCGTGCATCAGCTTGTAAATACCAAACAGCACAGTGGGGGAGTAATTCTGGCCTGCAGCTAAACCTGACCTTTCATCCTTTCTTCAAGAATTTTCCTTAACCCTTCATTTCATCAAATAGCAGCACTCAACGTAGAAACAATCCCAGTGTATTTGTGTCTGACAATGAGGCACATTCAGAGATATCTGAGACAAAAGACGAAACAGCCATTTCGAAAACAAAACGGAAAGTGCTCGAATAACTCAGCAGGTCTGGCAGAGTCTGTGGAGAGAAATTGGAGTTAACGTTTCGGGCCCAGAACTGACTGGTCTTCAAACATCAACACTGCTTTTTCTCTCTCGCCCTCTCTCTCTTGCTCTCCACAGACTCCCTGCATTTTTCCAATCATTTCTGTCATTGTTTCAGATTTGACCAACCTGCATTTCTTTTTGGTCTTCTTTATTTCAGTCAAGGAGGTCAAATTGCGAGGAGAGCGTTTGAGCACAGGGAGAGAGAGAGAGAAAAACATTGACAGAGGGAGAAGCAGGCAGTGGAGGGGTATAGAGAGGAACTTCCAGAGCCCAGGACTCGCAGCGGCTGAAGGCACAGCCCCTCGTGCAGGAGTGAAGCTAATTGGGACATGCAGGAGAGGATTGCACTTAGAGGGGGTTACAGAGATAGGGAGAGGGTGTAGGGGCTGGAGGGGGTTACAGAGATAGGGAGAGGGTGTAGGGGCTGGAGGGGGTTACAGAGATAGGGAGGGGATGTAGGGGCTGGAGGGGGTTACAGAGATAGGGAGGGGGCGTAGGGGCTGGAGGGGGTTACAGAGATAGGGAGGGGGTGTAGGGGCTGGAGGGGGTTACAGAGATAGGGAGGGGGTGTAGGGATTGGAGGGGGTTACAGAGATAGGGAGGGGGTGTAGGGGCTGGAGGGGGTTACAGAGATAGGGAGGGGATGTAAAGGCTGGAGGAGGTTACAGAGATAGGGAGGGAGTGCAGAGGCTGGAGGAGGTTACAGAGATAGGGAGGGAGTGCAGAGGCTGGAGGAGGTTACAGAGATAGGGAGGGAGTGCAGAGGCTGGAGGAGGTTACAGAGATAGGGAGGGATGTAGGGGCTGGAGGATGTGACAGAAGGTCTGGACTTTCTGCAGCACACGAGCTAATTCCAATCCTCTTCATGCCCCCTTGCACCTATCCCTGTGATGTGTGATTGTAATGGTGAGCAGGTGAATCACCTGAAATAGGAAGTAGATGGCATGGTCGTGATGGGCCGATTGGCCTCCTGTGCCGTAAGAATTCTCATACTCTGTCCTTTTATTGTTCTCCCTATCGTGTGTTCATCCCACATTAACTCCCCCCTGCCCCGCCCCTGACCCCGGCCCTTCACTACATCGACATGATTCACCTCATCCTACATTCAACCCCAAATCCCTGTGGGACTGAGTCCTACATTCCCCTCCAAGTCCCTGTTGCAGTGAGCCCCACATTCCCCTCCCCAAATCCCTGCTGCAGTGAGCCCCACACTCCCCTCCCCAAATCCCTGTGGGAGTGAGCCCGACATTCCCCTCCGAATCCCTGTGAGAGTGGGTACCACATTCTCCGCCCCAAATCCCTGTGGAAACAAGTACCACATCCCCCTCCCCAAATCCCTGTGGGAGTGAGCCCCACATTCCCCTCCAAATCCCTGTGGAAGCGAGTACCACATTCCCCTCCCCAAATCCCTGTGGGAGGGAGCCCCACACTCCCCTCCAAATCCCTGTGGAAGCGAGTACCACATTCCCCTCCCTAAATCCCTGTGGGAGTGAGCCCCACATTCCCCTCCCTAAATCCCTGTGGGAGTGAACCCCACATTCCCCTCCAAATCCCTGTGGGAGTGAGTCCCACATTCCCCTCCCCAAATCCCTGTGGGAGTGAGCCCCACATTCCTCTCCCCAAATCCCTGTGGGAGTGAGCCCCACATTCCCCTCCAAATCCCTGTGGAAGCGAGTACCACATTCCCCTCCCCAAATCCCTGTGGGAGTGAGCCCCACATTCCGCTCCAAATCCCTGTGGGAGTGAGCCCCACATTCCCCTCCCCAAATCCCTGTGGGAGTGAGCCCCACATTCCTCTCCCCAAATCCCTGTGGGAGTGAGCCCCACATTCCCCTCCAAATCCCTGTGGAAGCGAGTACCACATTCCCCTCCCCAAATCCCTGTGGGAGTGAGCCCCACATTCCCCTCCAAATCCCTGTGGGAGTGAGCCCCACATTCCCCTCCCCAAATCCCTGCTGCAGTGAGCCCCACACTCCCCTCCCCAAATCCCTGTGGGAGTGAGCCCCACATTCCCCTCTGAATCCCTGTGAGAGTGGGTACCACATTCCCCTCCCCAAATCCCTGTGGGAGTGAGCCCCACATTCCCCCTGCCCCAACTGCGAGTGCAAACAAGTCCCATATTCTCCCACTCCCCTCCCCAACTCTGGGTGGGGAAACATTTCTCCTGAGTTCCCCATTGGATTTCTGAGGGCCTGTGTCCTATCAGTGGACCATACACTGGTCTCTCTGAAACTCAAGCAGAATTAACGAATGCTTGTCACTATTCTGATGGGGCTTCAGAGTGAAACACTGGTGAATGTTTCCAGCCTTGTCATGTGTTTTGAATCATGTAGCGGTACTGGCAGGAGCTGACACTGAGATATACGCTCTCCCTGTTTAATCTCAAAGAAGAGCAAATTGGCAAAGTACGGTGTCAACATAAATTGTCACCAAACAGCGTGTTGAGCTAGCGACTGAGAGAGAGGACGAGGGTGTTGCAAGAGACTGTGTTGTGCAAAATGTCAAGTGAGATTTTGACATTTGACACTAATCTTGGGGCTTATGGGGGCGATGTTATTAGGCTGGGTGATGGGTCGTACTTTGCCGGGTCAACTCGATGGGCCGAATGGCCTGCTTCCACACTGTCGGGATCCTGTGACATACATTGCCAGCATGTCCTGGTCAGAAGAACATCAGTCACTGGGCATTCACACAGCAGTCGTCTCTCCCGGTCTCAATGACTATCACGAGGTGCTTCGGGCTTCACTTCTGAGTCCCTCCCAGGTCCCCCTGCAATCTCTCAGTTCCAAACCCATGGCACATCTGTTTACAGAATGACCTCGCACAATTGGGAGAAGTTTGGGAGCATTGGGGTGGTGTAGAATGGGAGTAAGTGGGAACGAGTTTAATCCCTCGGGATTTGTGTACAGTGGGAGAGGCCCAGGAACATCAGAGGATCATGTTGACACTCACAGTATCAGAATATCTCATCAGCACTCACACCAGGAAGTGTGTAGACAGACCTTTTTACACTGAATCTAACCCTGTGCTGTCCCTGTCAGAGTCACAGAGACATCCAGTATGGAAACAGGCCCTTCAGTCCAACCAGCCCATGCTGACCATAGTCACAAACTAAACTAGTCTCATCTACCTGCCCCTGGCCCATCTCCCTGCAAACATTTCTCATTCATGGTACTCACCCAAATCTCTTTAAAACATTGTGGAGGGAGCTTTCATCTGTATCTAACCCCGTGCTATCCCTGCCCTGGGAGTGTTTGATGGGGGACAGTGTAGAGGGAGCTTTACTCTGTATCTAACCCCGTGCTATCCCTGCCCTGGGAGTGTTTGATGGGGGACGGTGTAGAAGGAGCTTTACCCTGAATCTAACCCCGTGCTATCCCTGCCCTGGGAGTGTTTGATGGAGGACAGTGTAGAGAGAGCTTTACCCTGAATCTAACCCCGTGCTGCCCCTGTGCTGGGAGTGTTTGTTGGGCAACAGTGTAGAGAGAGCTTTACCCTGAATCTAACCCCGTGCTGTCCAGTCCTCAAGAGTGCTTCATGGGGAACGCTGTAGAATCAGCTCTACTTTTTCTCTAAACCTATGCTGTACCTGACCTGGGAGTATTTGATGGAGATGGTGCAGAGGAGCTCTACTTTCAGTTTAAAAGAGTAGAGGGAGTTTTTCCTATATCTAACCCAATACTATACCTGTCCTGGGAATGCTGGGTGGAGACGGTGTTGAGAAAACACTGCTTTGAGTTTAAAAGAGTAGAGGGAGCTTTACTGTATGTCTATGCCCATGCTGTACCTGTCAGGGAATGTTTGATGGAGGACAGTGTAGAAAAAGCCTTACTTTCAGTTTACTTTTAGTTTAATGAGTAGAGAAGTCTCTACTCTGTATCTAAGTACTCGCTGCGCCTGTCCTGGATGTGTTTGATGAAGCCTGAGTTTTTTTTCCCTTGACTGCTAACGATCTATTGATGAACTACATCTTCGCAAAAGAAGGAATTGTCTCTTCAACATTAAGTTTCCAGACTTTTGATCCCTGATGAGGAATGAATATTTAACAGTGTGCCGAGGATTAGTGCTGCCTTCTCAAAATATTCTTGATATAATCCTCTTGAATGTAATTCTCTTAGCTATCAACCGATCACAAGAGGGAGATGTGTCAATGTTTAACAAGATTCCTCTTAAATTTAAATAGATTTATTAATCTCCTCGAAACTTTTCACCCAGCCTCGTCCTGGTTTCAGATTGTCTTATTAATCTTCTAACACGCTGTCAGTCACTCTCTGTTCAGCATGTTCATGTTCTGTCACATTAACAGGCCGTTCTGTCCCTCCAGTCTGTTCCTGCCATCGGTCAGATCACAGCTGAGCCCCCTCCTCGCTCTGCGAGCCCTCTGTGAGGATTTTACTCCTCTCGGTTCTGCCACCTCTCGATCGGCTCAGCGCCGCTTCAGATTTTCAGGTCCTCTCTCTTGTGGTGGTCCCTGTTATCCCCAGCGGAGGTGATAGGGTCAAGGGAGAGGAACCGTCAAATCGTCTGGAAGCTTCACATCCTTAATCTTAAACACCAAAGGCAGATCAGCTCTTAATCTGCTTTGACTCTCCTGGCTGTCCAACCAGTTCTCAAACTGAAGGGTGTGCTCTTACAACTTTAATGATAGGTGACTCCCCACCCAATCACTGTGAAATCTATGAATTTTTGACTTGCTGGCATAAAATTCTTCTCTTGCCAACCAACTACCATAGTTGCCCACCCCACCCCCGTATTGAGGCTGCTGTTCCTCCTTTCTCTGTTCTTCCGAAAACCCCCTTCCAAGTGAAAACATTTCTGGTTCTTTCTCTTGCGCACGTAGACCTTCAAAATATTGGGTTTTGAGGTCATTACCAAGTAGCATGTGCCAGGCAGTGACCATCTCCAACAAGAGAGAGTCTAGTCATCGCCCCCTTGACATTCGATGGTGTTACCATCATTGAATCCCTCACCATCGACATCCTGGGGGTTACTGTTGACCAGAAACTCAACTGGACCAGCCTCATAAACTCAGCGGCTACAGGAGAGCTTTGGGGAGTCGGGGGGGTGGGGGGGGGGGTGGAGTTAATCCCTGCAGAGGAATCCCAGCCTTTGACCTAGCCGTTGCATTTATATATTCTAGGAGACTTCAAGTTCCTGGTCATGGGTGACTCCTTCAGGATGTTGGTAGTCGGGCATTCAGTGATAGGGATACCATTCAAGCACAAATGGTTAGATTGTCCCTTGTTGGAGAAGATAGCTGCCTGGCACCTACTTTGTTAATACGTGTGATGCCCGGCAAGCATTTATTGCCCAAGTTGCCGCAGTTGTGTGGCATGAACGTTATTTTCCACTGGCTCATGTTCGGGCACCCTTGCAAAATATTGCGTTGATTAATGCTAAGGAACATTTGTGCCACACAAGTACCAGGCAATGACCATTACCAGCAAGAGAGAATCTAACTGTCGCCCCTGACATTTTGTGGCATTGCCTTTGCTGTATCCCCGTCCAGGACCAGTATCAAACGCTGGCTGTTATCCAGGACTTACTACATTTGGGCAGAGCCCTGGAACTAACTCCCTGATAGCACTGCAGGGGTCTCTTTACTATAGGGACTGCAGTGGTTCAAGAAAATAGCTCAGCACCACCAGGGAATTCAGCGATGATCAACAAATACAGCTGGAAATCCCACGAAAGAATAAAACAAATGCTGAGGGGAATTGATAGAGATCAGTAGACAGAAGCTATTTGCATCATTCAGGGAGTCAGGGACTGAGGATGGAGGCTCAAAATTCAATCCAGCGCTTTCAAAAAGTGAAAATCCAAAAGACCTCTAAACACACACGTAGGGTGGAAATTCCCCTCCCCAAATGTCAATGGATTTGTTAATGTGCGCTTTTGGGATCTTAAGATATTGAGCGATGTGGAGAAAATTAATGGTTGGAACACAGATCATAGTGTCAAAGAGTTCTATAGCTTGGAAACAGATCCAATCACTCCATGCCGAACATTAAACTAGTCCCAGCCCCCTGCTCCTAGTCCATATCCCTCCAAGCATCTCCTAATCATGCACTTATCTAAATGTCGTAATTGTACCCACATCCATGACTTCCTCAGGAAGTTCATTCCACACGCGAACAACCCTCTGAGTAAAAACATTAGCTCCTCGTGTCTTTTTTTTAACCCCCTCTCTCCTCTCACTTTAAAAATGTGGCCGCTAGTCTCGAAATCCCTCACCCTAGGGAAAAGAATCCATTAATCCTATCTATACCACTCAGGCCTTCATAAACTTCTATCAGGTCTCTCTTGAACCTCTTATGCTCCAGTGATAAAACGTTTATAACTCAAGCCTTCCATTCCCAGCAAAATCCTGGTAAATCTCTTCTGAACCCTCTCCAGCTTGATAATATCCTTTCTGTAACCGGGAGACCAGAACTGGACACAGCATTCCAGTAGGAGCGTCAACAATGTCCTCGACGTGACTTCCCAAAGTTAAACAGTGTTTGATGACAGAGAGTTGGGATAAAAGGCTCTTTTTCGGAACAGCAACCAGTGACGATTGGTGTCCCGCAGGGTTCAGTGTTGGGGCCACAACTGTTCACCTTATATATTAATGATCTGGATGGAGGGACTGGGGGCATTCTGGCGACTTTTGCCGATGATATGAAGATAGGTGGACAGGCAGGTAGTACTGAGGAGGTGGGGAAGCTGCAGAAAGGTTTAGACAGTTTAGGAGAGTGGCCCAGGAAATGGCTGATGAAATTCAATGTGAGCAAATGTGAGGTTTTGCACTTTGGAAAAAAGAATACAGGCATGGACTATTTTCTAAACGGTGAGAAAATTTGTAAAGCAGAAGTACAAAGGGATCTGGGAGTGTTGGTCCAGGATTCTCTAAAGGTTAACTTGCAGGTAGAGTCCGTAATTAAGAAAGCGAATGTAATGTTGTCGTTTATTTCAAGTGGGTTGGAATATAAAAGCAGCGATGTGCTTCTGAGGCTTTATAAAGCTCTAGTTAGGCCCCATTTAGAATACTGTGTCCAATTTTGGGCCCCACACCTCAGGAAGGACATACTGGCGCTGGAGCGTGTCCAGCGGAGATTCACACGGATGATCCCTGGAATGGTAGGTTTAACGTATGATGAATGGCTAAGGATCCTGGGATTGTACTCATTAGAGTTTAGAAGGTTGAGGGTAGATCTAATAGAAACTTACACGATAATGTATGGCTTAGAAAGGGTGGACGCTGGGAAGTTGTTTCCATTAGGCGGGGAGACTAGGACCCGTGGGCACAGCCTTAGAATTAGAGGGGGTAAATTTAAAACGGAAATGAGGAGACATTTCTTCAGCCAGAGAGTGGTGGGCTTGTGGAATTCTTTGCCACGGAGTGCAGTGGAGGCCGGGACGTTGGATGCCTTCAAGGCAGAGATCGACAAGTTCTTGATCTCACAAGGAATCAAGGGCTACGGGGAGAGTGCAGGGAAGTGGAGTTGAAATGCCCATCAGCCATGATTTAAATGGCGGAGTGGACTTGATGGGCTGAACGGCTTTACTTCCACTCCTATGTCTTACGGTCTTATGGTCTTATGATGTGCTGAATGGTCACATTTTGCTCCTGCTTTCCCAAGGCCTTTGGGGCCGGTCATAGCTGTGTGAACTGAAGATGTGAGGCAAGATGTTTATTAATAGAATTAATTGCACAGTCATTACGTAGTCTGATTAATTTTTTTTAAATATGGAATTAGCTGTCTGATCTAATTTTCACACCAAAATTATCAAGGCAAGATTTCTACTTTAGAAGGAATATATCGCTCACAAGTAAATGAGTAATGGAGATGACATCAACCAAAAATCTCTCTGTACCCAAACATGAAGGCCACAGGTACACTGTTAGTCATAGGAACATAGGTACACTGTGAGCATAGGAACACAGTTAACTGTTCAACCCATTGAGTCTACCCTACTGCTCACTGTAATAATGTATGATTAACCACTTCTATGCCTTTTCCTGCTGTCTCCCATTTATGTCACTGGCTTTTGAAAAATCTTTTGATCAGCCGCAAAACATCTCTGCAGGGGTTCCTCAGGGTAGAGTCCTTGGCCCATCCATCCTCAGCTGCTTCAACAATGACCCTCCCTCCTTCATAAGATCAGAAATGGGGATGTTCCCTGGTGTTTGAGCACCATCCGCGACTCCTCAGACACCGCAGTGACCCATGTCCAAATTTTGGGCAAGATTTGGGCAAAATTCAGGCTTAAGCTGAGAGGTGGCAAGTAACACATGCCAGAGTATGACCATCTCTGACATGAAACATTGCTATTTGACATTCAATGGCGTTACTATCGCTGAACCCCACCCCCACCACTGTCAATATCATGAGGGTTGACCAGTAACTGAACTGGACTTATCGCATAAACACGGTGACTCCAAGAGCAGATCAAAGGCTGGGAACCCTACAGCGAGTAACTCCCCTCCTGACTCCCACCCCCCTGCCAAAAGCCTGTCCCACCATCTACAAAGCTCAAGGCAGGAGTGGGATGGGATACTCCCCACTTGCCCCTGGATGGGGGCAGCCCCAACAACACTCAAGCAGCTCAACACTATCCAGGACAGAGCAGCCCCCGCTCGATTGGCACCACATCCACAAACATCCCACTCCCTCCCCCTCCAAATACCCCCAGGATATTGCTAGTTGGGGGACTCAGTGATGATAACACCATTGAGTGTCAAGGGGGCAGTGGTTAGATTGTCTCTTATTGGTGAGCCTGGCATTTGTGTGGCGCGAATGCCACTTGTCAGCCCAAGCCTGGGTATTGTCCAGATCTTGTTGCATGTGAACACGGACTGCTTCAGTATCTGAGGAGCCATGAATGGGGCTGAACATTGTGCAATCGTGGGGGAGCATCCCCATTTCTGACCTTATGATGGAGGGAAGGTCATTGATGAAGCAGCTGAAGATGGTTAAGCCTGGGACACTGCGCTGCGGATTGGGTTGAAGGCTCTGTGTCTGTGCTGTATGATTCTATGGATTATGAAAATATCATTTAAATGGAGGCAGACTGCAGAAAGCCACAGAACACAGGGATTTGGGGTTTTCATATATGAATCATGGATTAATGACATCCAAGTGCAGAGGGGAATAGGGAAGGCAAATGGAATGTTGGCCTTCAATTCTAAAGGAATAGAGTGTGAAAATAGGGAGGCTTGGCTAAAATGATACAAGGCACTAGTCAGATGCCAGCTGGAATACTGTGAACAGTGTGGGGCCCCTCATCTAAGGAAAGACATAGAAGCATTGGAGATAGTCCAGAGAGGGTTCACCAGATCCTTTCTTATGAGGAGAGGTTGAGTGGGATTGGGCCCATTCTCATTGGAATTTAGAAGAATTAGAGCTGATCTTTTGTAAATATTTAAGATTGTCAGGGAGCTTGACAGGGGAGATGTGAAGAGGCCATTTCCCCTCGTGGAGAGTCAGAGGCCAGGGGGAGTAATCTCAGAATAACAGGTCGCTCATTTAAGAAAGAGATGGGGAGGAATTTCTTCTGAGTTTACTGACTTGCTCACCAAGCTGGCTTGTTCTGATTCAGACGTTTCGTCACTATAATAGGTGACATCATGAGTGAGGCCTCCGATGAAGTGTTATTGCACTCTGCTTGGAATTTATACTGTCTGGCCCATTATGGTGAGCAGTTTCCTTTCCAGTTTTGATCTGTATGGGTTTGTATATGGGGTCCAATACAGTATAAATTCCAAAACAGAGTAGAATAACGTCGCTTCATCGGAGGCTCCACTGTTGATATCACCTAGAAAATGGAGTCGAGGATGATCAGAGCAGCCAGGGTCACATTGAATACTGGACCAGACTTGATGGGCTGAAAGGCCTACCTCAGCTCTTACATCTTATGGTCTCACTTGCCCACTTTTACTTACAGATTTTCCAACCCATGCCTTGTGGTATCTGCTCCTCATTGCTTTTTCAAATTCAATGCAGTACATGTCAGTGTTTGGTGTTTTTTTTTATTTTGGGATTTGTTGTCCCACTGTAATATCTGTTTCCCTTGAAATCCGCTTGGTGACCGGTCTTGGTGGAGTCGGTTCTATTAAAACAGATCCACAGATCCCACATGGATCACGGCATGGCGCGAGCTATCACCTGCACCTTCAAAGTGGCCTGTTTAAGGGGTCCCCTCGGTCTCCCTCCACATTAACCGAAATCCTGCAGTCCAGGGACCGTCCCAGGAAACCTGCTCTGACCCCTCTCTCCCGTCACAAAACTTGACATCCTTCCTAATTGTGTGGTGCCTCAACTGGCCCTGATGAAGGAAAAAAAAACCTTGTATTTCAATGTGTCTGCTTTGACCTGTGTCTCAATGTGTCTGCTTTAAGGTGGCATGATGGTTGGCCCAGTGGTTAGCACTGCAGCCTCACAGCCCCAGGGACCCGGGTTCGATTCCAGCCTCGGGGGACTGTCTGTGTGTAGTTTGCACATTCTCCCCGTGTCTGCGTGGGTTTCCTCCGGGTGCTCCAGTTTCCTCCCACAGTCCAAAGATGTGCAGGCTAGGTGGATCGGCCATGCTAAATTGCCCGCAGTGTTCAGGGGTGTGTGGGTTATAGGGGGATGGGTCTGGGTGGGATGCTTCAAGGGGCAGTGTGGACTTGTTGGGCCGAATGGCCAGTTTCCGCACTGTAGGGAATCTAACCTAATAACACATCAGCACCAATTTGCAGCCAGTGAAATGTTTTGTTTGGGCAGTTACAGGAGTAACGTATGGAAGTGGATGTCCATTTTGAGACAGAATTCTCCCACTTAGACCAAAGTGATGGTCACAAGGTAACTGCGAATCAGTGGGGAAATATTGGTGACGGCAACGTCAGAATCTGGAGCCTTGCTCATTTGGACATGGTGCCAGAGGACATTTTACACACAGCGGAGAGAGCAGACGGCCTGAGACAGCATCATATCCAAAAGACAGGACCGCAAACATGGCACTCCCTCAGCACTGACCCTCCGACAGTGCCGCGCTCCCTCAGCACTGACCCTCTGACAGTGCCGTGCTCCCGCAGCACTGACCCTCCGACAGTGCCGCGCTCCCTCAGCACTGACCCTCCGACAGTGCCCACTCCCTCAGCACTGACCCTCTGACAGTGCGACGCTCCCTCAGCACTGACCCTCCGACAGTGCGGCGCTCCCTCAGCACTGACCCTCCGACAGTGCCGCGCTCCCTCAGCACTGACCCTCCGACAGTGCGGCGCTCCCTCAGCACTGACCCTCTGACAGCACGGCGCTCCCTCAGCACTGACCCTCTGACAGTGCCTGCTCCCTCAGCACTGACCGTCCGACAGCGCGGCGCTCCCTCAGCACTGACCCTCCGACAGTGCCCGCCCCCTCAGCACTGACCCTCCGACAGTGCCCACTCCCTCAGCACTGACCCTCCGACAGTGCTGCGCTCCCTCAGCACTGACCCTCCGACAGTGCCCGCCCCCTCAGCACTGACCCTCCGACAGTGCTGCGCTCCCTCAGCACTGACCCTCCGACTGTGCGGCGCTCCCTCAGCACTGACCCTCCGACAGTGCGGCGCTCCCTCAGCGCTGATCCTCCGACAGTGCGGCGCTCCCTCAGCACTGACTCTCCGACAGTGCCTGCTCCCTCAGCACTGACCCTCCGACAATGCCCACTCCCTCAGCACTGACCCTCCGACAGTGCCCACTCCCTCAGCACTGACCCTCCGACAGTGCGGCACTCCCTCAGCACTGACCCTCCGACAGTGCGGCACTCCCTCAGCACTGACCCTCCGACAGTGCGGCGCTCCCTCAGCGCTGATCCTCCAACAGTGCGGTGCTCCCTCAGCACTGACCCTCCGACAGTGCGGCGCTCCCTCAGCGCTGATCCTCCAACAGTGCGGTGCTCCCTCAGCACTGACCTCACCCTTTCACTGTTGGTGAAGATACAGATGCTGAGGCTGCATGATGTATTTACCCAGGGATTTCTAAAATTTTCACAACAACACAGAAAGCCAAAAGCTGCTTTCAACTGCCTTTTTGAGCTGGATTGTCACCTGGAGGAGTTAATGTTCCAGGATCCACATTTCTGGTTGTCAACGAAGCATCAAATTTGCTCTGCCAAGTGACCAAACCTGATTCTCAAAGTTAGCTTGAGCAACAAGTGCTCGACTGGTACATTGACAGCTGGTTTGTTAAGCTGCAGTGACAGCCTGTGTCTGTAAGCAGTACCCCAGTTCGAGTGTACCTTCGCATGTCTTCTGAACTGTTGAGCTAAATGATTTAGGGCATCCTCATTCTCATCCAGGAGCAGCACAGCCTGTTCCAGTGCACCCTGATTGAGGAAGCGAGGACTATGTGTATTTCTGGGAGGCAGAGCACAGGTGAAAGTTGGGAGTTTGTTTTTAAAGACCGTTCCTGTTGCTCGGACTGAAGCAGGAGATTAAAGACCGCAGAAACAGGCTGTTCAGCCCATCGGTCCTGGGCCAGCATCCTCCACCTCTCCGTCCGTTCCCGCCTCACCACTGTTTCCTTCTTTCCTTTTCTACCTCGTGTCTTGATCTAGTCTCCACTTCCTGCAACAAACCTTCCTAAATACATCCACATTATTCACCTTGACCTTTCTACATGGGAGCGAGTTCCACATTCACCCCAAAATTCCCCGTGGGACAGAGCTCCACATTTCCCCCGCGACTCCCTTTAGGAGAGAGTCCCACATTCCCCCTCTACTCACTGTGGAACTGAGTCCCACATTCACCCCCATTCCCTGTGGGAGTGTGTCCCACGTTCTGCGCCCCCCCCCATTCCCTGTGGGAGTGTGTCCCACATTCCCCCCCCCCCAATTCCCCATGGGACAGAGCTCCACATTTCCCCCACTACTCCCTTTGGGAGAGAGTCCACATTCCCCCTCTACTCCCTGTGGAACTGAGTCCCACATTCACCCCCATTCCCTGTGGGAGTGTGTCCTACGTTTCGCTCCCCCCCCCATTCCCTGTGGGAGTGTGTCCGACATCACCCCCCCCATTCCCTGTGGGAGAGAGTCCCAAATTACCCCCCATTTCCTGTGGGAGTGAGTCCTACATTCCCCCCCCATTCTCTTTGGGAGCAAGTCCCACATTCACCCCCCCATTCCCTGTGGGAGTGAGACCCACATTCTCCCCCCATTCCCTGTGGGAGTGAGTCCTACATTCCCCTCCCATTCCCTGTGGGAGTGAGTCCCACATCTCCCCCCGCTCACCTCCCTGTAGGAGTCAGTCCCACATTCCGACATTCCCCCCCCCCATTCCCTGTGGGAGAGAGTCCCACATTACCTCCCATTTCCTGTGGGAGTGAGACCCACATTCCCCACCATTCCCTTTGGGAGTGAGACCCACATTCCCCCCCCATTCCCTGTGGGAGAGAGTCCCACTTTACCCCCCATTTCCTGTGGGAGTGAGTCCTACATTCTTGTTGGAGTTAGCGTCACACTCCACACCCTCAAATGTTCGGGCGAAAAGTTCCCCAGAATACCCCCGTGGATTTATTCAGGACTATCTTCCGTCGACGGCTCCTCAATCTGGTTGCCCCCGCCCACCAACCACCCACAAGCAGAGACATCTCCGCTGATGTTTGTATCTCCCTGAGTGAACTTTACTATTTGTTCAATTTAACTGCCTCCGTCAGGGCCTTCCTCAGCCTCTCCTATAAATCACTGTTGTTTTGCCCTGGGATGTGGAAGCCACGTTGACGAGCTCTTGCCCTCACTAATTGCCCTTGGTCTGACGGCCTTGATTGGCCATGTCAGCCAGCAGTGAATGATGGTCCGCTTCGCTGCGGGCCTGGAGTCACATGTGGGCCCAAACTGGGTGAGAGTGTTAGGTTTCCTTCCCTAAAGAACACAGCTGGACCTGATGGTGTTTCTGTAGCCACTGTTTCGCGGTCACCATCACCTGAGGCTTGAGCAAACAAACCAGTTCCTCAACAACGTTGGAACCAAGCCATCAAGAGATATTTGCCATCTTTCATTGGGATGCTTGGAGCCCTCAGTTTGAGTCCTGTGGGTTGGGAGGGGAGAGTGGTGCAGTGGGTAGTGGTTGGGAAGTGGGAGGATGTGCTAGCATTAATGCTCTGTAAACCCTGAGATTTTGGTGGTGGGGGGGTGTGGGGACAGGCAATGGCTTAGTGGTGTTGCTCTGTTTTTCCAGAGTAACATTCTGGGGACCTGGGTTCAAATCCTGCCACAGCAGATGGTGGAATTTGAATTCAAAAAATATCTGGGATTAAGAATCTAATGATGAGTGTGAATCCATTGTCAATTGTCAGGAAAAACACACCTGGTTCACCAATGTCCTTTAGGGAAGGACACTGCCATCCTTACCTGGTCTGGCCTATATGTGACTCCAGACCCACAATCCAGACAAACCTCAGGGGATCTCTCTCCCACTGCAACTTTCTCTCATCCTCTCCATCTATCCACCTTCAATCCACCTCCCCCTCTCTCCCTATTTATTCCAGTTCCCTCTCCCCATCCCCCTCTCTGATGAAGGGTCTAGGCCCGAAACGTCAGCTTTTGTGCTCCTGAGATGATGCTTGGCCTGCTGTGTTCATCCAGCTCCACACTATGTTATCTTTTATATTGTTAACTCTTATTGCCCTCTGGGCAATTAAGGGCTGGGCAATAAATGCTGATGAGGCCCACATCCCGTGAATAAGATTAAAAAGAAATACAGAGTTATCCCCAGATATTTCCCTCCCATTTCAAAACATGAACGGCTCTGGTCCGTATTTGTACAAGATAATTAACCAGAGGTCAGTATCTCTCCTGTAGCACAGGATCACATTGGTTTTTTTTGGATTAGGACAAGGCAAGGTGCAGGAGAAAGGAACAGGGACCAATCCCACTAACTCCCCTCAAAATCCAAGGCTTGAAACCCACGTTCGGCTCGTCTCCCATTGACTCCACGCCCTTTCAGTAGCCATTTCAGTTTAAATCATTCTCACAATTTCCTCCACACTGTATGGGAACGTTCTCCCCATGGATATGACAAGAGCATTTTATGTCAATCCTTGCAGCATGTTCTGGGAGTGATCAGGACAGTGTAGAGGGAGCTTTACTGTGTAGCTAACCCCGTGCTGTCCCTGTCCTGGGAGTGTTTCATGGGGACAGCGTAGAGGGAGCTTTACTCTGTACCTAACCCCATGCTGTCCCTGTCCTGGGAGTGTTTGATGGGGACAGTGTCGAGGGAGCTTTACTCTGTATCTAACCCCGTGCTGTCCCTGTCCTGGGAGTGTTTGATGGGGACAGCGTAGAGGGAGCTTTACTCTCTATCTAACCCCGTGCAGTACATCACAGTGCCGTTGCCGGAATCGAGCAGAGTTGCCGTGCTGACGGTGGGGTACTGTGGCTCGCTGTGCTGTTAATCTGCGCGTGTGGGGCTGACACAGGGAAACGCCTGAAGACTCTGCTGGATCACTTACAGAATCCCAACCCTCACTTTTTATTTCTACAAACCTGTCACAGATCTGAAGGTCTGAGCCTAATTAAGTTAGCAGTCTTTTGCTGTTTTAACATTCTCAGGAACAGGGCTGGCTCTGCCAATTTACCTAATTTACCTTCTAAAATATTAAAAAATATTTCTCATATTTACCTTCAGGTTGTGTGCAGTATTTAGGTGAATAATGAACTGCTCCCCAGGGGTGCTATAACAGCATGGTGTCCATCAAACCAGCTACTCACGGCTCAGAAACATTTCCTCGTTTATAGCTCATCGCACAGTTGGATCATCAACAGAGAGATGACCATGGGGTCACGGAGAGAGAGGATTGGGAGTACAGAGGCAGGGATGTCTTGCTGCAATGGTACAGGGGCCTTGGTGAGACCACAGCTTGAGTACTGTGTGTGCAGCTTGGGGTCTCCTTCTCTGAGGAAGAATGCTCTGGGGTTGGAGGGAGCGCAGCGAAGGTTCTCCAGACTGATTCCTGGGATGGAAACAAGAAGTGCTGGAGGTGACAGTGGGCCAGGCAGCAGAGTCAGAGAGCAAACTAACATTTCAAGCCCAGTTGAGCCTTCATCAGAGCTCCAGTTCTCTCTCCATGGATGCTGCTGGATCCACTGGGAACCTGAGTAATTTTTAGTTTTCAGTACAGATTCTAGGGTCTGCAGTAATTTGCTGCTGATTCCTCTGACAGCATGAATGTTGATAGATTGAATCATTTAGGACTTCCAAACTGGGGTTTGGAAGAATGGTATCTCAGAAACCATAGAAACCGATAAAATTCAAACATGATTAGACAGGGTAAGCATTGGAAAGATGTTCCTGATGAACGGGGAGTCACAGGATTTGGGGCAGGCCCATTTCGAAGTGAGATAAAGAGAAATGCCTCCCCCAGAGAGAAGGGGTGACCCTGTGGACTTCTCTACCACAGAGACTAAAACATTGTCTGATTTCAAGGCGCAGCTAGATATAGCACTTGGGCCTAAAGATGTGGAAGGAAAACAGGAACAGGGAATTGAATTGGGTGATCATCCATGAATATGAGGGAAGGCAGCACAGTTTGAAGGGCCGAGTGGCCAACTTCTGTGCCTACTTTCTCCGTTTTGAACTCTCTGTCCCTGTGGCTCCCTTTCTATCCTTTCTAGGACCCAGGCGAGTGAATGTTCACTTGGAGAGACCTCCCTTGTCCATGGCTCTGCTCTGTAATACTGTCCCTCTCTCCGATACAGTTCCAACTTCTTGCTGTAAACACCTGGCAGCATTAATGGTCGTCTCACGTCTCTGGAGTTAAATCCCCAAACGTTCTCCGAAACAATGAGAGTTCTGTCTCATGACACAGCCATGAGTCAATATCGTTAAAAATGCATTCCCCACAGTTAATATGGACTTAACTCCTTGTCATAATCTTTACTTTCTAAATGATAAAGTTGTCAGGAGTGAAAGCTCTCGAGAACACAGATGAAGGGTGAGAGTCAGTTAATCACCCGATTTGTCAGCGAACTGACTACACCGCTAAACGGCAAGTTTGATTCACACCAAGATCTCTGCCTTTTAATTATTAATTTGCTCCTTAAAATGGGCTGTGAATGATTCACAGCTCACTGCGTTTGTTTGGATGTACGTGTGTACCATGTGATTGGCTGTTACTGTATAGTACAAGCAGCAGAGAAAATAGAACAATTCACTCCTGTCTGGCACTATGCTGTATGTTTATAAGAGTTAGTCAACACTGAAACTGGGCATTCAGTTAGGTCATTCACCCCTTTGACTCTGCTCCACTGTTCAAAGCGATCAGCACTGAGCGTCTGACAGTGCCCACTCCCTCAGCACTGACCCTCCGACAGTGCGGCGCTCCCTCAGCACTGACCCTCCGACAGTGCCCACTCCCTCAGCACTGACCCTCCGACAGTGCCCACTCCCTCAGCACTGACTCTCCGACAGTGCGGAGCTCCCTCAGCACTGACCCTCTGACAAAGCGGCGCTCCCTCAGCACTGTCCCCCCAACAGTGCCCACTCCCTCAGCACTGACCCTCTGACAGTGCCCACTCCCTCAGCACTGACCCTCCGACAGTGCGGCGCTCCCTCAGCACTGACCCTCCGACAGTGCCCACTCCCTCAGCACTGACCCTCCGACAGTGCCCACTCCCTCAGCACTGACTCTCCGACAGTGCAGAGCTCCCTCAGCACTGACCCTCTGACAGTGCCCACTCCCCTCAGCACTGACCCTCCGACAGTGCCCAATCCCTCAGCACTGACCCTCCGACACTGCGGCGCTCCCTCAGCACTGACCCTCCGAAAGTGCCCCCTCCCTCAGCACTGACCCTCCGACAGTGCCCACTCCCACAGCACTGACCCTCCTTCAGTGTGGCGCTCCCTCAGCGCTGACCCTTCGACAGTGCGGGGCTCCCTCAGCACCAACCCTCTGACAGCGCGTGCTCCCTCAGCACTGACCCTCCAACACTGTGGCGTTCCCTCAGCACTGACCCTCCGACAGCGCGGTGCTCCCTCAGTACTGACCGTCCGTAGGTGCCCACTCCCTCAGCACTGACCCTCTGACAGTGCCCGGTCCCTCAGCTCTGACCCTCTGACAGTGCCCGGTCCCTCAGAACTGACCCTGTGACAGTGCCCGCTCCCTCAGCACTGACCCTCCAACAGCGCGGTGCTCCCTCAGTACTGACCGTCCGTAGGTGCCCACTCCCTCAGCACTGATCCTCTGACAGTGCGGCACTGCCTCAGCACTGACCCTCCGACAGTGCCCGCTCCCTCAGCACTGACACTCCGACAGTGCCCACTCCCTCAGCACTGACCCTCCGACAGTGCCCGGTCCCTCAGCTCTGACCCTCTGACAGTGCCCGGTCCCTCAGAACTGACCCTGTGACAGTGCCCGCTCCCTCAGCACTGACCCTCTGACAGTGCGGTGCTCCCTCAGCACTGACCCTCCGACAGTGCCCACTCCCTCAGCACTGACCCTCCGACAGTGCCCACTCCCTCAGCACTGACCCTCCGACAGTGTGGCCCCTCAGCACTGACCCTGTGACAATGCCCGCTCCCTCAGCACTGACCCTCTGACAGTGCCCGTTCCCTCAGCACTGACCCTCCGACAGTGCCCACTCCCTCAGCACTGACCCTCCGACAGTGTGGCCCCTCAGCACTGACCCTGTGACAATGCCCTCTCCCTCAGCACTGACCCTCCAACAGTGCCCTCTCCCTCAGCCCTGACCCTCTGACAGTGCCCGGACCCTCAGCACTGACGCTGTGACAGTGCCCGCTCGCTCAGCACTGACCCTCTGAGTGTGCTGTCACCCTCAGTTCAGACACTGAAATCAAATCACTGAGGTTGACTTTTGCTTTACTAAATGTGCAGCTCCACATCCCGATCCCTGAGACTATTGAGAGTAAAGATGAGCTGAAATGCTTGTTAACAATCGCTCCCAGGCTGTACCATGTGCCCATTAATTGTAACCGATGCAAGCTGAGTGAAGGGCATTTATTAAATACTGGGAAGGCTGTTTGAAGCCCAATTAATATATCCGAGGTAACATCCCATTAAAACCTTGTACGGTACTAATATTCTCTGCTTTAACAGGCTCAGTATCTCGTCCTGCTTTCCCTGCTGTTGAATAATGCATTGCATACACTGAGTACGTGATCACAGATCTCTGAGTGGGACCACTTACTTCATAAGGCTTTTTGTGTTTCTGCCTTCTCTGTCCCTGGGGGCCCACAGGGAACAGTACGGCTTTTAGACTGTTTAACAACCCAGCATTATGACAGGCTGGTTGTTTACATATCATTAATGGAACTCTGAGTAGTCCTCCTGTCATTGTGTATTAGGATTCAGTGCCTCAGGAGAGATCAGAGCTCTCCCTCAGTGCTGACCCTCAGACAGTGCGGCGCTCCCTCAGCACTGACCCTCCGAGAGTGCGGCGCTCCCTCAGCACTGACCCTCCGACAGCGCGGCACTCCCTCAGCACTGACCCTCCGAGAGTGCGGCGCTCCCTCAGCACTGACCCTCCGAGAGTGCGGCGCTCCCTCAGCACTGACCCTCCGACAGTGCCCGCTCCCTCAGCACTGACCCTCCGACTGCCCACTCCCTCAGCACTGACCATCCGACAGTGCCCGCTCCCTCAGCACTGACCCTCCGACAGTGTGGCGCTCCCTCAGCACTGACCCTCCGACAGTGCGGCGCTCCCTCAGCACTGACCCTCCGACAGTGCGGCACCCCCTCAGGACTGACCCTCCGACAGTGCCCACTCCCTCAGCACTGACCCTCCGACAGTGCCCACTCCCTCAGCACCGACCCTCTGACAGAGCGGCGCTCCCTCAGCACTGACCCTCCGACAGTGCCCACTCCCTCAGCACTGACCCTCCGACAGTGCCCACTCCCTCAGCACTGACCCTCCGACAGTGCGGCGCTCCCTCAGCACTGAGCCTCCGACAGTGCCCACTCCCTCAGCACTGACCCTCCGACAGTGCCCGCTCCCTCAGCACTGACCCTCTGACAGTGCCCACTCCCTCAGCACTGACCCTCCGACAGTGCCCGCTCCCTCAGCACTGACCCTCCGACAGTGCCCGCTCCCTCAGCACTGACCCTCCGACAGTGCCCGCTCCCTCAGCACTGACCCTCCGACAGTGCCCACTCCGTCAGCACTGAGCCTCCGACAGTGCGGCACTCTGTCTCTGCTGACCCTCCCTGAGGTGAAAGGAACATGCTGCGAACATTTCCCAGGCTCAAATATCCTTTGACAAGCTTCAGCTAGATTCTAACATCCCAGAACTTAACAGGGTCTGTGACTCCCTCCCAGCATCGTCCGTCCTGTGTGAAAACCGTGTTGGATATTAAATTTTGAGGAACAATATAACGATCAACACGTGGCCTCGACGAATGACTTAGGGCACTATTCTACAGTTTGCGATTCAGTAGTTGCTTTGACAGTTCTGGCCGAAAATCGTGTTTTGAGAGAAAATTCTGTGGTTTAGTCATACACAGGGGCCAATCTGAGATATCAATCAATGTTTAAACTCACACTTTACCTTGCCTCCTCAAGTAGACTGTTATGGAAGCCAGCGAGATCCCCTAGCTAAGGGCAGAGATATTGCCGCTATCTCCATCCCCTGGTAGAGGTGCTGTTGTTCACCCGACCGATCTCACCTTGCACCCTTGACATATTTGAGTCGAGGTCAAAGGAACCTGGAACTCAGTGAACACACTTCCACATGCTTAGGGACACAGGCGATGCTTGTTAGACAGCAGGTAGACAGGGCATGTGAGGAAGGTGTTGGGTACGCTTGCCTTTATTGGTCAGTGCGTTGAGTATAGGGAGTTGGGAGGGTCATGTTGGGGCTGTACAGGACATTGGTTAGGGCCACTTTTGGAATACTGTGTTCAATTCTGGTCTCCCTGCTACAGGAAGGATGTTGTGAAACTTGAAAATGTTCAGAAAAGATTTACAGGGATGTTGCCAGGGTCGGCGGGTTTGAGCTACAGGGAGGGGCTGAATAGACTGGGACTATTTTCCCTGCAGCGTCGGGGGCTGAGGGGCGACCTTATAGAGGTTTATAAAATCATGAGGGGCATGGATAGGGTGAATAGACAAGGTCTTTTCCCCCCAGGGCGGGGGGAGTCCAAAACTAGAGGGGCATAGGTTTGAGGTGAGAGGGGAAAGATTTAAAAGGGACCTGAGGAGCTATTTTTTCACACAGAGGGTGGTGCGTGTATGGAATGAGCTGCCAGAGGAAGTGGTGGGGGCTGGTACAGTTACAGCATTTAAAAGGCACCTGGCTGGGTGTATGAATGGGAAGGGTTCAGAGGGATATGGGCCAAATGCTGGCGAATGGGACTAGATTAATTTGGGATTTCTGGTGTACAGCTCTGTGACTCTCTGCCTTAACTGTAGAGTTTAGTTTGAATGGTTGATAGAATGGTCTTGTTGGCTCTCATTCTGGTACCTAACTTGGGACCTTTCTGCTCATCTCAGCACATGGAGACGAGTGTCACCTGCTGCCTTTCCAAATATTTCTCACCATTAGGCACTGTATTAAAGGATGGGGGAGCTGTGCATGTACTATGGTTTTCCATCACAGCAAGAGACCCTTCAGCCCATTGTGCCCAGGTACCTATCTGTTCTAGAACCAGCTCTCGCACTACAGTGTACAGATTAGACTAGATTCCCTACAGTGTGGAAACATGCCCTTCGGCCCAGCAAGCCCATATCGCCCCTTTGGAGCATCCCACCCATCCCCATCCCCCTATAACGCACACACACCCCTGAACACTACGGGCAATTTAGCACGGCCGATCCACCTATCCTGCACATCTTTGGAGTGTGGGAGGAAACCGGAGCACCCTTAGGAAGCCCACGCAGACACAGGGAGAATGTGCAAACTCCACACAGGCAGTTGCCCGAGGCTGGAATCGAACCCGGGCCCCTTGTGCTGTGAGGCTGCAGTGCTAACCGCTGAGCCACCGTGCCGCGTTGATGGTACAAGTGTCTGTCTCACTATTTCTTTGATGTTGAGAGGTTCCCATTTCCACAACCAGTTCAGGCAACAACTAAGAAAATAAAAAGATGATGATAATTGCCCTTGAGCCTACTCTCTCCTTCAGTTGGCGCTGGACTTTCATCTGTTTGTTCTTCGCACATCAGAGATGTCAGCTTCAGTGTAAGAGGCCATTCAGCCCATTGAGTCTGCTGCTCCTCCATTTGTGGAGATCTTGGCTGGACTGATCCACTTGAGTCCCCTCACTGGTTAAAAATCTGTCTCTCTCTGCCTCGAACATACCGAATGACCCAGCCTCAACAGCCCCTCTGCGATAAAGAATTCCACAGATTCTCTCCCCTCTGAGAGAAGAAATTTCTCCTCATCTCTATCCTAAATGTACAATGCCTTATTCTGAGATTTCACCCCCTGGCCTTAGACTCCCCCGAACAGGGAGACAACCTCTCCAAATCTCCCCTTTCAAGGCCCATTAGAATCTTGTATGTTTCAATAAGATCACATCTTGTTCTTTTATATTCTCATGAGTCCAAAACCAGCCCGCTGAATACAGCCCAGGGTTAATTCTTTAATTCTTTAATTATTATTAGCATCCAGCCTGCGACCCTGTCTCTGAGCTGCATTGTTCCATGTTGATAGATGTTTGCAAAATGCAAACCCTTTGGCCCTTCGCTGTCAGAGAGTCAAGAGTTGAACAAACCGAAAGAACTGCGGATGCAGTAAACCAGAACCAAAAATGGAAGTTGCAGGAAAAACTCAACGGATCTGGCCGCACCTGTGGAGGGAGAGAAATCAGAGTTAATGTTTCAGGTCTGGTGACCTGACCCTTCGGTCCATCTAGTCCATGCCGACCATAATGCCGAACTAAACTAGTCCCACCTGCCTGCTCCTGGCCCTTATCCCTCCAAACCTTTCCTGTTCATGTATCTCTCCAAATATCTTTTCATTGCTGTAACTGGGCCCACATCCACCGCTTCCTCTGGGAGCTCATTCCACACACAAACCACTCTCTGTAAAAATTTGGCCCTCAGACCCTTTAAAACTTATTCCTCTCATCTTAAAAATATACCCTCTGGTCTTGAACTATCTGACCCTGGGAAAAAGACCTTGGCTATTCACCTTATCTGTGCCCCTCATTGTGTTATGAATCTCTATCAGGTCACCCTCAGCTTCCTACCCTCCAGTGAAAAAAGTCCCAGCCTATTTAAATAACTCAAACTCTCCATTCCTGGCAACGTCTTGGTAAATCTTTTCAGAACCCTCCCCAGTCTAATAATATCTCTCCTCTAACTGGGCAACCAGGAATGCACGTAGTATTCCAGAAGAAGCCTCACCAACGTCCTGTACAACCTCAGCAACCTGTGTCTCAGTCTCTCTCTCTCTCTGTCTCTCTCTCTCTCTGTCTCTCTCTCTCTCTGTGTCTCTCTTTGCCCTTCTGTCTCTCTCTGTGTCACTGCCTCTCTTTCTCTCTCTGTCTGTCTCTCTGTCTCTCTTGCTGACTCGTGTCTCTCTCTCTCTCTCTGTCCTTCTGTCTCTCACTATCTACATCTCTGTCTCTTTCTCTCTCTCTGTCTCTCTGTTTGTCCCTCTGTGTCTCTGTCTCTCTCTCTCTCTCTGTCTCTCTCTCTCTGTCCCTCTGTCTCTCTCTCTGTGTCTCTGTCTGTCTCTGTCTGCCCCTCTGTGTCTCTATTTCTCTCTCTGTGTCTCTTTCTCTCTCTCTCTCCCTGTTTGTCCCTCTGTGTCTCTGTCTCTTTCTCTCTCTCCGCCTCTGTCTCTCTCTCTCTCTGTCCCTCTGTCTCTCTCTCTCTCTGAGTCTCTGTCTCTCTCTGTCTGCCCCTCTGTGTCTCTATCTCTCTTTCCGTGTCTCTGTCTCTATGTCTCTGTCTCTCTCTGTCTGCCCCTCTGTGTCTCTATCTCTCTTTCTGTGTCTCTGTCTCTCTCTCTCTCTGTCTCTCTCTCTCTCTGTCTTTGTCTCTCTTTCACTGCCTATCTCTTGTTTCTCCCCTTGTTCTCTCTCTTTCCCTTCTTGTGTACTGACATATCTCTTGCTGGTACCCCTGTTCGATCCCTCCCTCTTTCTTTGTTTTTCGCCCCTTTCTCAGTCTCTGTCTCTCTTTCTCTCTCTTTCTCTCTCTCATTTCTCTATCTCTCTTTCTCTCCCTGCTTTCTTCTCTCACTCTCTGAGTCTCTCACTCACTCTCCCTTTTTCTCCAGGCCTCCTTTGCTCTCAGCAATGACCTTCTTCCTTCATGTTGGTGGATTCCCCTTGATCACTGCCGGTATGTTTGAAGCGTAGCCAGGGAGAAGACACGGAGTTGCAGGAATATGAAGGAAACAGACAGCTGGGTGTCCACAAACACGCACAAGTGAAATGTTCGGAATTAGTGAGGTGGAAAGCAGAGAGATAATATACGCTGAGGTCCAAGCATCACTGACACAGTACAAATAACTCAATCTTAATTACCCACTTTGTCTCGACACACAACAGTGCACTTGTAAGCTGTCTGTCCATTTCTCTCCCAATCTTTCCACATCTCTCTCTCTTCAGAACCATCGATCAGAGTTTTTCTGTCTGTGGATTTTGTGTTTAACGGTTAGCTAACTGTCTATTCACCTGTTGCTCGATGCGCTTCTCTCTTTCTATCCAACCTATCCCCTTCAATTGTTTCTGTCTCTATCAGTCCATCTACCACCTTTGTGTGGCTGCACCAATTCCTTCACTTCCGCCCATCTCTCAAACCATTCCTGCCTCTCTCTATCCATTTATCATGCTGTCTGTCTATTTCTCATCTGTTTCTGCCTGGCTACTCCTCCAATATTTCAGAGAATTGTACAGCACAGAAGAGATACTTTGGTCTATTTTCAAAACTATGCTTAATCTACCTGAGTCCCATGTTCGCACAGTAGGCCTGGAGCCTTCGATGTTGTGACATTCCAAGTGTCCATCCAGGTTATTTTTGAAGTTTCTGAGGCTTCTCACCTCAACTACCCTCCCAGACAATACATTCCGGACCCCCACCACCCTCTGAATGTGATTGTTTTCCTCACATCGCCTCTAAACCTCCTGCTTTTCAGTTTAACATTGTGCCCCCTTGTTACTGACCCTTCAACTAAGGGGAGCAGCCTAACTCTGTCCATGCCCCTCATAATAATATACCCCTCTATCAGGTTCCTCCCGAACCTTCTCTGCTCCTTAGAAAACAACCTGAGGTCACCCAGATTCTCCTCATCGCTAAACTGCTCCACCCCAGGGCAACATCTCCCGAAGCACACCCTCCCCACTGTAATCTCATCCTTCCTATAGCATGGGCGGGGGGGGGGGGGGGGGTGGCAGAGCTGCACGTAGAGTCGTGGCCTCATCAAAGCCCTGTATTGCCCCAACATCACCTCACTGCCCTTAGAATCTGTGCCCCATCTGATAAAACATCTTCTATCCCCTATTATTACCTTCAGTGGTCTATGGACAAGCACCCCTATTTCCTTCTGCTCCTCTGAGCTTGTAGTGTCTTGCCATTCATTGACTCCTCCCCGTCTCAATGCTTCCTCCAAAGTGCATTCCTGCACAGTTATCAGGCTTAAATGCCATCTACCACCAATCTGACCAATCTATCTGCACCTCCCTGTAACCTTCCTTTCTCACTGTCAACTACACAGCCAATCTTTGTGCCACCCACAAACCTACTTAACCTCTCCCCCCAATCCTCTCATAGAGCCCGACAGCATGCTTCGGTCCAACTCATCCATGCTGACCAAGTTACCTAAGCTCAATCAGCCCAATTTTCCTGCGTTTGCTCCATACCCCTCCAAACACTTCTTCACTCAGAGAGTAGTGAGGGCGTGGAATGCCCGGCCTGCGGCAGTAGTAGACTTGCCAACTTTAAGGGTATTTAAATGGTCACTGGATAAACATATGGGTGATAATGGAATAGTGTAGGTTAGTGGAATAGCGTAGGTTAGATGGGCTTCAGATTGGTTTCACAGGCCGGCGCAACATCGAGGGCCTGTACTGCACTGTAATGTTCGCTGTTCTAAACCCTTCCAGCCGTGTGCCTGGCCAAATGTCTTTTGGATGGTCTGCCTCTCCCGGCCTCTATCACTTCCTCTGGTACCTTGTACCATATGTGCACCACTCACCGTGTTACCCCTTTTTGAAATCTTTCCCGTCTCACTTTAAACCTAGTTTTGGACTCGCCTAGCTTAGGAAAAAAACCTGGTCTATTCACCCTCTCCATGTCCCTCATGACTTTACAAACCTCTATAAGGTCATCCCCTCAGCATCTGATGCTCCAGGGAAAAAAAGCTCCCAGCCTATCCAGCCTCTCCTTATAACTCAAACCCTCTAGTCTCATCGACATTGTTTATATATCTTGCAAACAATAATAGATCCAGTTCTAATCTCTGTGTTTCTCTCTCTCCCTGCAAATATTGACATCAGTAAACAACTTCTCTCGCAACACTGACCATTTTAGAGATAACTGTATTCTCAGACTGGAGTGTGTGTGGGAGTAATGCAAAGGATATTACATGAAGATAGGCAAAATTGTGTGCAGTTTTGGTCCCTTTTTCAGAGGAAGGACGCTCCTGCTCTTGAGGGAGTGCAGCGAAGGTTTGCCAGGCTGATTGCGGGGATGGCGAGACTGGCATTTGAGGAGAGATTGACTCGGTTAGGATTGTTTGCGCTGGAGTTTAGACGAATGAGGAGGGATCTCATACAGACTTGTAAAATGTTATCAGGACTGTACGGGGTCGATGCAGAGAGGATGTTCCCGGTGGTGGGTGTGCCCAGAACCAGGGGTTACTGTATGAGGATTGGGGGTAGACCATTTAAGACGGAGATGAGGGGACATTTCTTTGCCCAGAGAGTAATGAGCCTGTGGGATTCATTACCACAGGAAGTAGTTGAATGTATTCAAGAGGTGACTAGATTTGGCACTTGGGGCGAATGGGATCGAAGGTTATGGGGAGAAAGCAGGATTAGGCTATTGAGTTGGATGATCAGCCACGATTGTGATGAATGGTGGAGCAGGCTTGAAGGGCTGAATGGCCTCCTCCTGCTCCTATCTTCTGTGTTTCTCTGTAACTCACTCACAGAGATGCACAAACACCTTCTCTGTCACACTCCCAGTCACTCACTCTCAGCCACTTTCTGTCATTCACTCACACTTACAGAAGTAATTTCTCATGAACCTGCTCGAGGTGTTATTACAGATTTCAGGAACAAGTCGGATTTGAACACACACACTCACTTGTACACTCTATCACACACCCATACGATCTCTGTCACATAGCTTCACACACTCACTCAACACGCACACTCTTTCACATACTCACGCACACACGCACCCATACTCTCTCTCTCACACACACACATATACACACACACACACGTACACACACTCTCTCACACTCTGTCTCATGCTCTCTCTCTGTCTCTTTCTCATTCTCTCTCTCTCTCACACACACACGCAAACACACACACACACACTCATTCACACACGCACATACACTCTCACACTCTGTGTCATGCTCTCTCTGTCTTTTTCTCACTCTCTCTCTCTCATGCACACGTGCACACTGACGCACACACTCTCTCGCACACAGTCACCTTCGTGCATGCACACACTCACTTGCACATGCATTCTCTTGCACACACTCATGGACACACATCTCTCTCTCTCTCATATGCACAATCACACTCTCTCACGTGCACACACACTCTCTCGCACACACACATGCAAACACTCTCTCGTGCACACACTCTCTCACGCACACACTCTCTCTCACACACACTGAGACACACTCTCTCTTTCTCACACACACACTCTATCACTCACACACAAACACACTCATACATTCACAAAAACTCAGACATACACAGTCTCTCATGCACACGCACACACACACACACACACACGCACGCACGCACACACACACACACACACACACACATTCTCTCACACACATGCATACACATATATGAACAAACTTGCACACGCACTCTCTCTCACACACGCGCTCACACACACGTGGACACACATACACAGACACACTCTCTCATGCAGATTCACACATGCTCACTTTTGCACACTCTCTCACATACATTGTCTCACTCACACACACTTGTCTCTCACACATATGCGCACACACACACTCTCTTTCTCACACTCACACACACAGTCTTACTTACACACACACACACACACACACACACACACACACACACACACGAATAACATTTCCTTAATCGAGCAGCATGAAAGTGTAATCTTACTTCAGGAGAGGTTAATGAACACGATCACTCTGCTAATTAAAGACACAAAGCGAATTCCCTCCGAACACGCAGTAAATGTATTTCACAATTAACCACTTGCTCAGCAGGAAAACTCTCAAACCCTTTCCCTGCACGATGAGTGTGGATTTTACCTCCTCAAGAGTCAGCCAGAGAGGCTCCAATCCTCAGATCCCACATGGCTCAATCTGACCCACCCACCCCCCACCCCGGCTTCCTCACGTTGCCAGCAGAGATCCCAGCGCCAACGTTCCCAAGGTAGGGTGTCAATTGACATCACTTCAGGACGGGTCACCTGCTTGTCCCTCCTGATGCTTGTTTGTGGGAGCTTGCTGTGCAGATACGAGGGATTCCTTGGCCACTAGGCTTTCAGGAGACCCCCTCCCTCACCGACGCCTGCCAACTGAGGGGGGCGCGACAACAATGCAGGCCTACTTGAAGCAGGAAGGCTGCCACCTCAGGGCGAGTTTGCGGATGTGAAGGTGAGCCCGCCTGGCATTGGGGAGGCTGGATCCCGGCCCTCCCGCCATGCCCTCAAGCCCCATTCTAAAATTGACTATTTCCCCCTCTTTTACCCCATGTATTGGGAGGCGTGAGGAAGACCCAGGGCTCAGAAGAAGTGGTGGAAGCTTCTGAAACCGCACCCGCTCTGGCCTCCATCTCCCAGTGAGAATGGTCCTGGTTGTCAAGGGAGGGCTAGGCCAGGTCCTAAGGCTCACCCAGTCAAGAGATTACATTTCTTTCAGTGATAGTAAGAACCGCTGACGCTGGAGTTAGATATAACACAGTGTGGAGCTGGAGGAACACAGCGTGGAACTGGAGGAACACAGCGTGGAGCTGGAGGAACACAGTGTGGGGCTGGAGGAACACAGTGTGGAGCTGGAGGAACACAGTGTGGGGCTGGAGGAACACAGTGTGGAGCTGGAGGAACACAGTGTGGGGCTGGAGGAACACAGTGTGGGGCTGGAGGGACACAGTGTGGAGCTGGAGGGACACAGTGTGGAGCTGGAGGAACACAGCGTGGAGCTGGAGGACACAGTGTGGAGCTGGAGGAACACAGTGTGGAACTGGAGGAACACAGTGTGGAGCTGGAGGAACACAGTGTGGGGCTGGAGGGACACAGTGTGGAGCTGGAGGGACACAGTGTGGGGCTGGAGGGACACAGTGTGGGGAGCTGGAGAAACGCAGTGTGGGGCTGGAGGAACGCAGTGTGGAGCTGGAGGAACACAGTGTGGGGCAGGAGGAACACAGTGCGGGGCTGGAGGAACACAGTGCGGGGCTGGAGGAACACAGTGTGGGGCTGGAGGAACACAGTGTGGGGTTGGAGGAACACAGTGTGGAGCAGGAAGAGCACAGTGTGGAGCAGGAGGAACACAGTGTGGAGCAGGAGGAATACAGAAGGCCAGGCAGCATTAGAGGAACACGTAAGCTGACATTTCAGGTCGGGCCACTGCTTCAGAAATGTTGGTGGTGGGATGGGAGGGGAAGGAGTTTGGGCTGTGTGATTGTTCAGAAGAATCCAACAATTGAGAGGTGCTAGTCGGAAGAGGTGCTGGGACACATGCCTAACCTCCCACGCGGGGCCATGAGTTGTGTAGCGCAGCGTTGGAGGTTGTCCTCAGATTCCGAGTCTCCGGAATGCTGGGGTGGAAATCGGAGTGGGCAGAACAATGCTGCCGTTGCGAGCTGGCATTCCTGGCATGCTGAGTCTCGCTCCTCTGAGAGGCATTCTGGCACTTGGCATCGGCCCCAGAAATCATAGAAAGCCTCTGCGGCGTGGGAGGAAGCCATTTGGCCCACTGACTCCGTAGCCACGCTCCCAAGAATGCCTCACCCAGTACCGAACCTCTTGGCCTATCCCCATAACCCTGCATCTCCCAGGGCTAACCCACTCAGCCTGCACATGCGCCCACACCACGGGAAATTAGGCTTGTCTGATCCAACTAACCTGGGCATGGAGTCACACAGCAGGGAAAGAGACCCTTTGGCCCAACCAGCCCGTGCCGACCATGTTCCCAAGCTAATCTAGTCCCACCTGCCTGCTCCTGGCCCATATCCCTCCAAACCTTTCCTACTCATCCAAATGTTTTTCAGAGGGTTGTAACTGTACCCACATCCACCACTTCCTCTGGAATTTCATTCCACATGTGAGCCATCCTCTGTGTAAACAAAAATTGCCCCTCATGGGGCGGCACGGTGGCTTAGTGGTTAGCACTGCAGCCTCACAGCACCAGGGACCCGGGTTTGATCCCACCCTCGGGCAACTGTCTGTGTGGAGTTTGCACATTCTCCCTGTGTCTGCGTGGGTTTCCTCCGGGTGCTCCGGTTTCCTCCCACAGTCCAAAGATGTGCAGGTTAGGTGGGTTTGCCATGCTAAATTGCCCGTAGTGTTCAGGGATGTGTAGATTAGATGGGTTATAGGGGGATGGGTCTGGGTGGGATGCTCTGAGGATTGGTGCGGACTTGTTGGGCCGAAGGGCCTGTTTCCACACTGTAGGGATTCTATGTCTTTTTTAGATTCCTCTCCTCTCATTTTAAAAATGTGCCCTGAAATCTTAAGTACCGCCCACCCCCCCCCCCCCCCCAACTGGGAAATGACACCCACCATTATCTATAATAATAAAGATAACAAAGTGTGAAGCTGGATGATCACAGCAGGCCAAGCAGCATCAGAGGAGCAGGAAAGTGTGACGTTTCAGGTCCTCTTCAGGGTCTCGACCCGAAACGCCAAACTTTCCTGCTCCCCTGATGCTGCTGGGCCTGCTGTGTTCATCCAGCTTCACACTTTGTTATCTCAGATTCTCCAGCATCAGCAGTTCCTGCTATCTCCGTACCGTTATCTATAGCCCACATGTTTTTATAAACTTCTATCAGGTTGCCTCTCAACCTCCAATTCTCCAGGGAAAAAGCCTTCTATACCCAGCAATGCCCTGGTAAGTTTCTTTTGAGACCCAGTCCCCACAAAACCAGTGTCAATCTTTGTTAAAATCCTATCTGGTTTGCTACTGCCCTTCATGGAGGGAAATCTGCTGCCTTTCCCTGGCCTGGGCCTACACGTGACTCCCAGCATCCAGCCTGGTTGTCTGATGATAATACTGCTCGGCCTCACCCCAATTTGTGGGTCCTCTGATGGGTGTGGCTATGGGCAGCCACCCTCACTGTCAATGCAGAGACAGAGACAGAGGATCCAGTGTTTGGACAGAGATAGGATCCAGTGTTTAGAGAGACAGAGCATGGCCTACTGTTTGGAGAGAGAGAGAGTGCAGCCTGGTGTTTGGGGAGAGACGCAATGGCCTGGTATTCGGCAGACAGAGAGTGGCCTAGTATTTGGGGATTATAACACAGTGCATAGAGAACAGAACAGAATCCTTGGAAACAGGCCATTCTGCCCGACAAGTTCATACTGACTCTCTGAAGAACGTCCCACCCAGATTCACCCCTCCTACCCTATATTTCCCATGGCTAATGCCCCTAGCCTACACCCTCCTGCCCATTAGGGGCAATTTAGCTCAGCCAGTTCACCCCAACCTGCACACCTTTGGACAGCGGGAGGAAACTGGAGCACCCGGAGGAAACTCGCGCAGACTCGGGGACAATGTGCAAACTCCACACGGATAGTCCGGGGTGGAATCGAACCTGGGTCCCCGGCTCTGTGAGGCTGCAGCTCTAACCACTGAGCCAACCGTGCCGCCAATATATTGTCTCTGGCACACCTTGGATTTCTGAACCACACTGCCCCCTCCCCCCCGCCACCCCGGCCCTGGGGCGAGTCCAGGAGCCAAGGAATAGATGTGGGCAGAAGGTAGACATTTCACAGCAGTGTCACTGCGAAACACGGGCTGTGGAAGGGGCACCTAAGGTTTACCTGCTTGAAGGGGAAACACACAGCCAAGTGGAAATTGAAGCAGAATGAGACCGTTCAGCCCTTCGAGCCTGCTCCAGCATTCAGTCTGATCACAGCTGACACAGTCCCCTGTTGCTGCCTTCTAACCCCCATACCCTTCGACCCCTTTATCCCCAAGAACTGTATTGAGCTCCTCCTTAAAAACATTCAGTGTTTTGGCCACACCTATATCCTGCGTCCTGTCTTTGAGTTTTGAAGTTAGGGTTTTGAGAGGATCGATCTCGAGATAATGTTTTTCCACCTGAGGGGGGAAGACAGGACTATCCCAGAATCTAACCCCGTGCTGTCCCTGTCCTGGGAGCGTTTGATGCGGGACAGTGTAGAGGGAGCTTTACTCTGCATCTAACCCCGTGCTGTCCCTGTCCTGGGAGTGCTTGATGGGGGGGACAGTGTAGAGGGAGCTTTACTCTGTATCTGACCCCATGCTATCCTTGTCCTGGGAGTGTTTGATGGGGGGGACAGTGTAGAGGGAGCTTTTCTCACTATCCATGCTGTACCTGTCCTGGGAGTGTTTGATGGGGGGGACAGTGTAGAGGGAGCTTTACTCGCTATCCATGCTGAACCTGTCTTGGCAGTGTTTGATGGTGGCGGGGTGAGGTGGGGGGGGTGAAACAGCGTTGAGTGAGCTTTACATTCAGTTTAAAACAGTACCAGAAGTTGCGACGCGGTCAGCCAGGTGGGCCCCATAGAGTATGAGTTGCCTGATTGGGGCTGTTAACCTGGTCCAATCCGGGAGCCCTGGCTGACAGATAGAAACAGGAGGGTCAGAGGGTTCTGTTTACTCCGAGAGCTGTCAAGTGCTGTGCACAGGACAATAAAGGGTGACTGGATGAAGGGATAGCAGCCTCTGGCGAGTTATTTCAGTAAGTTTTACTTTGGGTCTGACACCCGTGCTGTAAATGCCTGGGAATGGTTGATGGGGACAGTATAGGGGAACAATTGCGTTAATGTTTCTGTTGTTTGATTTTCTGATGGTCCACACAGATAGAATAACGAATCCTTCTCTTCTTGTTGGCATGGTAATTACCCTTTTTTTCGGAGCCATGATACACTGTGAGGGGACAATAAATCTCATCTGGTTTTCTCAAGTTCTGAAGTCAAAGTTGAAGGAAACTGTTTTTTTTTATCGTGTTTTTGAATTTATTTTCCCTCATAAAGGCTTCAAAACATTCCCTCCAGCGCTTTTCTCAATATTATCTGCAGCATATTAAAAATCCTGTCATGCTCGCTCGTTCCCTGAGAGTTTATTATGAGTTCCCACGGCCACTTTCCCAAGGGATTTTAGTATTTCTTTTCCGCGTCAACCCATCATGTCGTACTTCCTCCTTCTGCCAGGGTGAGGCGCTGTGACGGTAGGGGAGTGCTACTGCAGAGTGACCAAGTCTGCACAGTAAGACCCCTTCCGAGAGAGTTTGGAATAGGGATGTGGAGCTGTGAGCGCAATGCGTGTGTTTCAGGACGGGGTTTGGACTCCCCTTTCACTCCCACTTCTTCCTGAGGCAAAGCAGGACCAAATCCGTGAGATTTGCATGCGGAAACTTTGTGGCATTGCTGGATTCGCGTAGCCTCCCAGCAAAGGGAGCAGACAGAGGATTTTCAGTCCTGCTCCATACTTACTGCACCTTGAGATGTGCGGGGGTGGGGAACATGTGTAAAGGTAGTAGGAGGAGGATGTCCAGACTGTTGGATCTGCTCCCCTATTCGTCCAGTTCGTGGCGTATCTTCTACCTCGTCTGTGCTCCCCTGTTGTAGTCCTCGATGCCGAACACCCAGTCGACTTGGGCTTTGAGTGAAGTCAATGACTGATCATCCTCAGCTCTCTCCAGAGGACACGTTTTAGATCTTGTGTTTGATGCCAATGTGCTCCCCTGCGCATTACAGCTTCTGAGGTAAATGTGCCCTTGAGCCAAAGTGAAGCATTCCAAAGTGTGATGGGCCATACCTCTCCTCTCGTGATGTGGGAAGTTCTCAAATACAGCTCTCCACGAGTATCACACCGCTCTGCTCCCAGACTCAACACAGAAGTTAAAGCCTTTAAAAATATGCAAAGTTTCCAGATCAACATTAATAGAAAGCAGAGATCAAAGACAAGGGTGATTATTTAGCTCAAGTAACTGATGAATAATCATATACCGTTGGCGTAGAACACTTCAAAAGAACACTGATCCCCTTGGAAAGTCTCCCTTACGCATGCAAAGACAGATAAACAGACATAAACAGGGGAAATTTAACACATGAGCAGAGGGAGGTTGATGAAAGTAGTCCCGCAATCTTTATTCAGAAGGTCTTTCAGGTCAACTCTTTGCTGATCAGGAAGTTCCTTCTCTATTTTCTTTTTCTGAATGTGTGCATGGTTTGCAGAAGTCACAGGGTGGCTGTTTCACAGATAAAACAAAACCCCTTTACTTGCCGGTTACAGGATCGGCTAAAGGAAAGATGAGCTGGTTTCTCATCAGGTGTAACCTGCGTTTTGACTGCGGAGAACAGACAGAGCTCCTGGGCTGGTGGAGATCTGATCACTTCTCTCTCTATCTGCTTCACAGCCCCAGTCACAGTTACTTGAGAACCTATCGTAGGCTACTGGTCTGTGTCATCAATACCTGGTCACTAGTCTGTCGACCCACCGTCGGAGGGTCAGTGCTGAGGGAGTGGGCACTGTCAGAGGGTCAGTGCTGAGGGAGTGGGCACTGTCAGAGGGTCAGTGCTGAAGGAGTGGGCACTGTCAGAGGGTCAGTGCTGAGGGAGCGCCACACTGTCGGAGGGTGAGTGCTGAGGGAGCACCGCACTGTCAGAGGATCAGTGCTGAGGGAGTGGGCACCGTCGGAGGGTCAATGCTGAGGGAGCGCCGCGCTGTCGGAGGGTCAGTGCAGAGGGTCACAGCACTGTTGGAGAGTCAGTGCTGAGGGTCACAACACTGTCGGAGGGTCAGTGCTGAGGGAGCGCCGCACTGTCGGAGGGTCAGTGCTGAGGGAGCGCCGTGCTGTCCGAGGGTCAGTGCTGAGGGTCACAGCACTGTCAGACCTGTTTTATTCACGTGAGGTGCAGTTTTGCCTGTGAATGTTCGTGGGTAACTGGAACTGCTGTTAAGATTACAGAGAAACTGTGTTGGCGAGTTGTCTCCAGCTGGACCTGTCGACTGAGATTGAATAGGGATAATATTTGAAAGCAATAAAACAGGAATACCATCATAAATCAAAGTGATTGCTGCTAAAAGCTCATGATGATTGATAGAGTTTCGCCTTTCACAATTGTTTAATGGAAGGCCTGCCTGTGACGAAATGGTTTCTCCCAAGTTTATAAAACTTCAGGGGCTGTAAAATTTGAGCAAAGGCCCCTGTATACAATGGGAACAATTAAACATCCTCCCCCCCTCTGATGTCCCCAGCACTCCCCCGATACCCCCATCCCCCGATATCCCCAACTCCCTTGATATTCCCAATACCCCCCAATATCCCCAACTCCCCCCAATATCCCCGGCACCCTGACATCCCCAATACTCCCAACATCCTGATACAATTTCCCCCTCTGTAAGCCAACCCCTCCACTGCCAACGTCCCTGTCTCTGTCGCAAAGTGTATGAGTGTGACCTTCCCATGTGCAGGGAATGGGGAAAGGGCCAGGATTTTAAAGGGTTGGGGAGTAGAATTTGCATTGGAGCAGATGGAGCACTTGGGTTGGGGGGGTTGGGTGCAACATTTGGAAGTTGGGCAATGTTTGTTTCCTCACTCACACTCGCCTCCACACTTCGCCCCCACCACCCCATCCTACCCTCCACTCCCTCACCTCCTCCTTGCACCCACTCTGGGACCTCACTCTCCCTCAGCCTCGCTAAACCCTGCCCTCTAGAGCGAGAGCATTCCATTATTTACTGCTCTTGAATGTTCCTTGTTCTGCGAGATATTCCCTCTCAGATTTCACCCCCCACTTCAATCCTCTCAGACTCAAATCTTCCCAAACTTCGAGAATTCAATGTTGAGTTCAGAAGATGACTTAGTGGCCGATTGACTGTTGGAGAGAGGGAGGGAGAAATAAAGGGAGATAGAGAGAGAGAATGAGAGGAAGTGGCAAGGAGAGAGAGAGAGAGAGAGGGAGGGATAGAGGAAGATAGGCAGAGATGGAGAGAGTGGAAGAAGCAGGGAGGGAGAGAGAGAGAGGAAGAGGCAGATGCAGAGAGAGAGAGGGAGGGAGATGGATAGAAAGGGAGCAAGTGAGGAAGAGGCAGGGAGAGAGCGTGAAGGAGGGAGATAGAGGGAGAGCAGGAGACAAAGAAAGAGGCAAAAGAAGATAGTGAGTGTGGAAGTGAGAGAGGGAGACATAGAGGGAGAAGGAAGGATAGAGGGAGATAGGGAGATACAGAGAGGCAGAAGGAAAGACAGAGGACGGTATGAGAAGAGAGGGAGATGGAGAGATCAAGGGAGATAGAGAGAGGGAGAAGGATAGGAGGTAGAGAGAGGGAGATGGAGAGAGGGAGAAGAAGACATGGAGGGGGATAGTGAAAGAGAGAAGAGATAGAGGGAGATAAAGAGAGGGAGAAGGATAGGAGATAGAGGGAGATGGAGAATTCGAGGGACATAGAGAGACGGAGGATAGGAGATAGACAGAGGGAGATGGAGTGATCGAAGGAGATAGAGAGGAGTGAGAAAGAGAGGGTCTTGCCCATTTAAAACAGAGACTGTGTGATATTTATTTCTCACAGAGGGTCATGATTGTAACTTTGCCTGAGAAAAAGTGAAAGGAGAATCCTTGAATATTTTTTCAGCAGATGTTGAGACATCCTTGTTAAGGGACAGACAATATAGCCTAGTGATATTATCAAGATTAATCCACATAATTAATCCAGATAACAAGGTAATTCTCTGTGGGGGGAGGGTGGAAACTGAGTTCAAATCCTGCCAGAGCAGATGGTGGAATTTAAATTCAATAAAAATCTGGAATTAAGAGTCTGATGGCCATGAACCCCATTGCTGATTGTTGGGAAAAAACCATCTGGTTCACTCATGTCCTTTAGGGAAGGAAACTGCCATCCTGACCTGGTCTGGCCTACATGTGACTCCAAACCCACAGCAAAGACTCCAGACTCTCAACTGCCCTCTGGGCAATTAAGGATGGGCAATAAGTGCTACCTGGCCAGCGATGTTCTCATCCCGTGAATGCATAAAGAATAAAGAGGTGGTGAAAGGTTATTGAGGAGAGCAGAAGAGCAGATTTGAACTTACTCAGTGGTGGAACTAGGAGCTAGGTTTCCTCATTCTGCTCCTATCTCACATGTTCGCAAGAAGGAAATAAACAGACGGTGATAGAGATCGAGAAAATGAAAGAGAGAGGAAAGATGAGGCCGGGAAAAGACTGAGTAAGGGAGATGAGGAGAGAGACAGAGAGGCAGGAGAGAGTGAATGAGAGTGAGCAAGGAAGCTGAAGAGAGAATGAGAGAGGAAGATGAAGAGAGCAAGAGAGGGGTGGTAGAGACTGAAAGAGGGAGTGAGAGAGGAAGTTGGGAGAGAAAGCAAAAATAAGGGAGAGAGGAGAGTGAGAGAGGAAGATGGAGAGAGAGAACAATACAGGAAGGTGAAAAGAGCGATAGAGAGGCAGGAGAGACTGGGGTGGGGAGAGAGAGAGAGAGAGAGAGAGAGAGTGAGGGTGAGAAAGGGAGATGGAGAGAGAAAGCAAGGAAGATGAGGAGAGAGAGCGAGAGACAGAGAGAGAGAGTTAACATTGTAGAGAGAAGTTGAGAGGTTAAGAGATGGCCAAGGCCATGGAGATCAACAGGCTGATTGATTTAGAATGAACAAACAGCTTGTTGAAGTTAAGCAGATTTTTATTATAGCATGACTGTCTTTACAAGGTTGGGGTTTTATCAAATTGCTCTCAATCAGCAAGGGATCTGAGCACAGCAGATTTGTTTTTAATATCTCAGCAATTGTGTTAGATATTCCAAAGGGGCCGACTGCCTCAGAGACAGACTTTACAACATTTTGCTTCAAAATCAGTTATGCACATTTACATAACACAATAACATAAATATTTGACATCCTCATAATGCATCACTGTGGTGGGAGAGGACTTGCTTTGCTCGAGCACGGCTAGTCAATTCAGGACAAGGTTAATCATTTCACAGGCAGTGGGGCTCTTTCACTAAGCGGGAGAACAGCCAACAGGGTGGCACTCCCTCAGCACTGACTCACCAACGGTGCTTGCTCCCTCAGCACTGACCCTCCGACAGTGCGGCGCTCCCTCAGCACTGACCCTCCGACAGTGCGGCGCTCCCTCAGCACTGACCCTCCCACAGTGCAGCGCTCCCTCAGCACTGACCCTCCGACAGTGCCCACTCCCTCAGCACTGACCCTCCAACAGTATGGCGCTCCCTCAGCACTGACCCTCCGACAGTGCCCACTCCCTCAGCACTGACCCTCCGACAGTGCCCACTCCCTCAGCACTGACCCTCCCACAGTGCTCGCTCCCTCAGCACTGACCCTCCCACAGTGCGGCGCTCCCTCAGCACTGACCCTCCCACAGTGCGGCACTCCCTCAGCACTGACCCTCCCACAGTGCCCACTCCCTCAGCACTGACCCTCCAACAGTATGGCGCTCCCTCAGCACTGACCCTCCGACAGTGCCCACTCCCTCAGCACTGACCCTCCAACAGTATGGCGCTCCCTCAGCACTGACCCTCCGACAGTGCCCACTCCCTCAGCACTGACCCTCCAACAGTGCCCACTCCCTCAGCCTGACCCTCCGACAGTGTGGGGCTCCCTCAGCAGTGACCCTGATGTTTAGTTTATGTCTGTAGCCAGTGATCTTGAGCAAAGCAACAGTGACGATGTGTCCAAGAGTGAGGGAGCCATGTGAACGTTGAACCGCATGGCTCAGCAAACATTGACTGGGGTGTCAGGTGGTGCTGATGCTCTGATGCAGAGACCAGCAGATGCCATGAGCTGCACAGATTGGGCTTAGTTCAGCAGTTTTGTCTTCTGCATTGTGAAACCTGGCCTGGAGCTGTGCCTGCTTCGTACAATGTCACATTTTGTTCTGTCGAAGATGATGGTTGATTTATCACCTCTGTTTCGGGAAGTCTCGGGAGATTTGGAACCCTGGCTAGCTGGGATAGAGTTCAGTTTTGCTGGACGGGGAACCATCAGCTTCCTGTCCCTGTGTAATTAGCTGTCAGTGGCTCGGACCCTTGGGAATTAATTACTTACAACTTCCCTCTGTCGAGCTCTCCGACACTCGATCCTCTGACATTGACAGCACAAGCATTCACCTTCCCACCCGAGAGGCAGGTTCTTAGATCGGACCAGGCCATTCAGCCCATTCGCCCTGTGCTGATAGATAGAGCTCTTAATGTTAGTGGAATCAAGGGTTATGGGGATAAGGCAGGAACAGGATACTGATTGTGGATGATCAGCCATGATCATAATGAATGGTGGTGCTGGCTCGAAGGGCAAATGGCCTACTCCAGCACCTATTGTCTACTGTCTAATGTCTATTGTCTATTACTAATGCTTTTGCTCCAGGCCAACCACCCCAGCCCAGACAATTCTTAACGTCACCCCCACATCTCCATCACCATTTCCTCCTCTCCCTTGTGTGATTACCCAGATTCCCTCACCTTCAGTACATCCACACAATTCAGCTCCAAGACTCCCTGTGGGAATGAGTCCCATTATCCTCCCCGCAATTCCGGAGAGAGGGCGGCACTGTCAGAAAGTGAGTGCTGAGCGAGCGCCGCACTGTCGGACGGTCAGTGCTCAGGGAGCAGGCACTGTCGGAGGGTCATTGCTGAGGGAGTGGGCACTGTCGGAGGGTCAGTGCTGAGGGAGTGGGCACTGTCGGAGGATCAGTGCTAAGGGACCGGGCACTATGGGAAGGTCAGTGCTGAGGGAGCACTGCACTGTCAGAGGATCAGTGCTGTAGGAACGCCACAATGTCAGAGGGTCAGTGCTGAGGGAGCGGGCACTGTCGGAGGGTCAGTGCTGAGGGAGTGCTGCACTGTCGGAGGGCCAGTGCTGAGGGAGCGGGCACTGTCGGAGGGTCAGTGCTGAGGGAGCGGGCACTGTCGGAGGGTCAGTGCTGAGGGAGTGCTGCACTGTCGGAGGGCCAGTGCTGAGGGAGCGGGCACTGTCGGAGGGTCAGTGCTGAGGGAGCGGGCACTGTCGGAGGGTCAGTGCTGAGGGAATGGGCACTGTCAGAGGCTCAGTGCTGAGGGAATGGGCACTGTCGGAGGCTCAGTGCTGAGGGAGCGCCGCATTGTCGGAGGGTCAGTGCTGAGGGAGCGGGCACTGTCGGAGGGTCAGTGCTGAGGGAGTGGGCACTGTCGGAGGGTCAGTGCTGAGGGAGTGCCGCACCATCAGACGGTCAATATTGAGGGAGATACAATGTTTGTGTGTGAGTGTGCGAGAGTGAGTGAATGTATTTCAGTGTAAATTGAGTATTTGAGTGCCGTGCTGTTGGAGGGTCAGTGCGAGCTGGGTGCGCGTAAATGGGCTGCATTGTTTCCAAATGTATAAAAATGACCTTTTCGAGCTTCCTACCTTGGCTGTGAGAGGCCTTGGTGTGGTAAGGTGCCAGTGAAACGCCAGTCTTGTTTGTTGTATTTGTGGGCGATGAGAGGCTGACTGGCAGGCTCTTTCAGGTGTGGGCAGTGAGTGGGTTGGGGGGGGTTGGTGGGGGGTGGCGGGGGTGCGGTGGGGTGTGTCTGTTGCCCTGGAGACTGTACTTGATGAAGTTAGTGGGTTTTGCATTTGGAACAGCTTCTGCTGATGGACGTCCGAATGCCCTCGGCTTTAAATGATGAGGTTGTGGTGAAAATTCTTTCTCCATGTTATTAAACCACTGGACGGTTTGAAACAAATTACCCATAAACACGTAGGCTGCGGCTTTTCTGTCAATGTTGACAAATAATCCCCTTTATTCCATTTCTGTGGCACATCCATCATGGGCATTGAACCTGTTCATTTGAACTGTTGGACTAGTGAAAATGTTGCTGCAGAACAGAGGCCCTTTGGCCCATTATCTTAATGCTAACTGGAAAGGACTTGACTCCATGCAGCAATGCTTAGACTGTTGGGCCCATTAGTCTTCCAGGTAATGAGCTCCAGAACCCAACAGCTCCCTGTGTCAAATTAATCCCTTAAAACTCCACACTTATTGAGCTCAATTAACTTTCTCATCAGCATCCTGTGATCTGGAGGAACACAGCCCATGCCTGTCCAGTGTGTCTTCATCATTAAAACTCTCCGGTCCCGGGAATGTTCCATGTGTATCCCCTTTGCTCAGTCTCAGTCACACCCTTCCTGGAATCTGGGGTCCAGCACTGCTCAGAGTTTATTGGCAGTCCAGCCAGTGTTTTATACAGTCAGTGCTGAGGGAGCGCCGCACTATCAGAGGGCCAGTGCTGAGGGAGCGCCACACTGTTGGAGGGTCAGTGCTGAGGGAGCGCCGCACTGCCGGAGGGTCAGTGCTGAGGGAGCAGGCATTGTCGGAGGGTCAGTGGTGAGGGAGTGGGCACTGTCGGAGGGTCAGTGCTGAGGGAGCGCCGCACTTTCGGAGGGTCAGTGCTGAGGGAGCGCCGCACTGTTGGAGGGCCAGTGCTGAGGGAGCGCCGCACTGTTGGAGGGTCAGTGCTGAGGGAGCGCCGCACTGCCGGAGGGTCAGTGCTGAGGGAGCAGGCATTGTCGGAGGGTCAGTGCCGAGGGAGCACCGCACTGTCGGATGGTTAGCGCTGAGGGTGTGGGCACTGTCGGAAAGTCAGTGCTGAGGGAGCGGGCACTGTCGGAGGGTCAGCGCTGAGGGAGCACCGCACTGTCGGATGGTTAGCGCTGAGGGTGTGGGCACTGTCGGAAAGTCAGTGCTGAGGGAGCGGGCACTGTCGGAGGGTCAGTGCTGAGGGAGCACCGCACTGTTGGAGAGTCAGTGCTGAGGGAGTGGGCACTTTCGGAGGGTCAGCCCTGAGGGAGCGGGCACTTTCGGAGGGTCAGCCCTGAGGGAGCGGGCACAGTCAGACGTTTAAATTTTGTCCCACATCCCATTGTGGATCAGGGGGAGAATTAAAGATCTGTATCAGCACTACATTGCTCTTGGTGTGAGCTTGCTATGCCATTATTCCAAAGGGTGACACCCGGGTTATTGTGTTCAAGTTGGGTGGAGGGAGGAGGTGAGGAGAGGGACAATTTGGAAGGGTGATTGTAACTGGAGGTTTCTCTGTGTTTTGCCCTGACAGTGAGTAGCCAAGTGGTTCAGGCTGAGAATGTGACCGTGATGGAAGGAAAAACAGCTGAGATAGCCTGTAGGCTACACAATTATGACGGATCGATTGTCGTCATCCAGAACCCAAATCGACAAACCCTGTTCTTCAATGGCACCAGAGGTAAGCAGCGTTCTCCGGGCAGCTATATCCGCACACAAATAAGAACATAAACCCCAGAACTGCTCATTCAATACCATCACAGACTCAGCCCAACTAACCTCTCCCCTCCCCTATTCAAATTAAAAATCTGTCGTCCACAGCATCCCATCAGCGCACAAGCAGGCTATTCGGCCCATTTAGTCTTATTAGCCACTGATACTATCAGGGCAACTGGCAAAGGACCAAGAAACAGTTTGCTGTGTTCAATTGGTCTACGTCTGGAAGTTGAGTCTGAAACTATCTGTGCTGCATTGCTGCTGTCTCGAAGGATCAGGGCTAAGGGAGCGCCACACTATCGCGGGGTCAGAGCGAAGGGAGCGCCACACTGTCGGAGGGTCAGTGCTGAGGGAGCGCCGCACTGTCGGCGGGTCAGTGCTGAGGGAGTGCCACACAGTCGGAGGGTCAGGGCTGAGGGAGTGGGCACTGTCACAGAGTTAGTGCTGCATTGTCGGATTGTTAGCCACGCTGGTATATTGAACGAATTGAGGATGTTACCTTTTGCGCGGTTGGATTTTGGTTTGCAGTGAAATTTAATCTCTCTGTTTAAAACACAGCATGCTGCTGCGTTCGGTTTCACAGCAGAATTACCACTTTCTCTTAGAATTAGATTGGTTGCATTAGATTGGTCGGATTTAGAAATGTCCCTGTCTCAAAACGCAGGGGTCTGCATGTTCCTGGTGGTTTGGGATCTGAGTGCTCATCCCTGAGGCACCAAGCAGGAATTACGGTAACACCTGAACCCCACAGCAGCGAAAACTGCCCACAAAGTTTGAATTTGCACGAATGCAGGAGTTAACACAGGAGTGTGTGTCAGGGAGAGCTTGGGTTCCGCGAGCCAGGGCCAGAGTCTGTGGGGATGTCCCCCTGGGCATGTAAGACCCTCAAATTCCTGTCGTTCATGCACCTACCCCACCCTCACTTCAACCCCTGCCTCCTCCCATGTCCCATCGTACCCCCATATGCACCCTGCCATTGCATTCCAGGCTCTGCTCACAATCCACTCTCCCCTAACTCCTGGTGCCCTGTGTGACCAGCTGTGCCACCCCAACCACACCCACATCACCTCCCACTCACCCCTCGTGCCAACATTTTACCAGGCTTTCTGCCATTCTGTGTCAGCCTATCTTATTGTGACTGTAGTGCGGATTAGAACTGCCCCTTTCGTCGACAGTCATTCATTTATTGCCTTCCACTGTGTTTCTGAAATGGCTGCAGGGAGGTAAAAGTGTCAAACATCCTGAGAAATTAAAATCCCAACGGCGCAAACTGTAAGCACCTGAAAGCTGGAGGTTTTGTTCAAATAAATAGCCTGCAATTGGCAGCGAAGACCAGGCTGTTGGGGGCTGCCAGTCCAGTGATGTTGTTCATTGGGTTCAGACTGTTTGCGGGAAGCTGAACCCTGAGTGGAGACCCTCCTCAGTTTAAGGGACAGTTGTTGGACATGTCGGTATATTTCCGAGATGGTGCAGATGCAGTTCATAGCAAGTTTTAACTGTGGTGAAAGGGGAACACTATTACAGCTCATCCACACTCAGAGATACTGCAGCCTCATCAGAGTTTAGCAGAGGTTGAAACTGACTGTAATATGAATTTACTGCATTAATAACCATCACAAAGCCTTGCGAATTGGATAATGTCGGCGAGGTAGATTTATTACACACTGCTGCGGGGTCTCATGCTAAGGCAGCATTGGGAAATGTAATAATTCAGCTTTATGTTCGGAACTGTGCCTCATTCTTTACAGCCTTATTATTATTATTATTGTGACTCCGACAATTTAAAATCTAAAGGGCCTTTGTCAGAGTAATAGAGAAAAACAGGAGCATGAGGAGGCCATTCCGCCCTTCAAATCTGCTCCACCATTCATTCTGACCCTCCAATTCAACAGTTTTTCCCACTTTTTGTCAATTTCTTTGAGCTGCATGTATTACATACGATGCCGACTCAAAATCATACAATGTTTCGGCCACGACTGGTCTCCAGAGAATTTGACTGGCTTCATGTTCTCTGGTTGAAGAAATTTCCCCTCACCTCAGTTTTGAATGGCTAACCCCATATCCTGGTCATTGGGAACATTTTCTCGGCATTGACCCAGTCTGGACCTGAGATTCCTGTGAGATTCCACAACACTGGTCCCATACTCCCAAACCCCAGTGAATATAATCCAAACCGACTCCATCTTCTCCTCACACTTCAATCCCTAACATCTCAGGATAATCTCAAACAATGAGCTTTCCACTCGAAATGACTGTGAATGAGTGGAGCCTGACTTGTGCCAAATGCATCAAGTGCCAGAAGATGGCTGAGAGTTCACCAAAATGGTACAAATCCTCGATTAGATCACAATTAGAGCATAGCGCACAGTTCCAGCGCTAACCCTCGGACAGTGCCATCTCCCTCAGCACTGACTCTCTGACAGAGCGGCGCTCCCACAGCACTGACCCTCCAACAGTGCCCGCTCCCTCAGCACTGACCCTCCGACAGTGCGGCGCTCACTAGACACTGACCCTCCGACAGTGCAGCGCTCCTTCAGCACTGACCCTCCGACAGTGCCTACTCCCTCAGCACTGACCCTTCGACAGTGCAGCGCTCCCTCAGCACTGACCCTTCGACAGTGCAGCGCTCCCTCAGCACTGACCCTCCGACAGTGCAGCACTCCCTCAGCACTGACCCTCCGACAGTGCGGCACTCCCTCAGCACTGACTCTCTGGCAGTGCCCGCTCCCTCATCACTGACCCTCCGACAGTGCGGCGCTCACTAGACACTGACCCTCCGACAGTGCAGCGCTCCTTCAGCACTGACCCTCCGACAGTGCCTACTCCCTCAGCACTGACCCTCCGACAGTGCCCGCTCCCTCAGCACTGACCCTCTGACAGTGCGGCGCTCCCTCAACACTGACCCTCCGACAATGCCCCCCTCCCTCAGCACTGATTCTCTGACAGTGCAGCGCTCCCTCAGCACTGACCCTCCGACAGTGCCCGCTCCCTCAGCACTGACCCTCCGACAGTGCCCACTCCCTCAGCACTGACCCTCCGACAATGCCCGCCTCCCTCAGCACTGATTCTCTGACAGTGCCCGCCTCCCTCAGCACTGACCCTCCGACAGTACCCGCTCCCTCAGCACTGACCCTCCGACAGTGCCCACTCCCTCAGCACTGACCCTCCGACAGTGCCCACTCCCTCGGCACTGACCCTCCGACAGTGCCCACTCCCTCAGCACTGACCCTCCGACAGTGCCCGCTCCCTCATTGGCTGCACTTGGTTTGATTCCCTTTATTATGAGTTTATGTCTCTGCAGCAGAGTATCAATTTGCCAAACCACTGGTCCTGAACGAAGAGACAGAGGTAATGACACGGCAGATTAATTTTCAGACTCACTGAATCACCAGAGGCTGCACAAAGGATGATAAATTCAATCACGCAAGATCAAGGGATTGGGAATGTCGGTCGGTGAATTGGAGATGAATAATTTGGAGCGGGAGTTGTTGGCCTGAGGCCTGACATGTTTCCTTTTAAACATGTTCCTTTTGTCCTCCTTTCATCTCGACATGAATCGTGAAATTTCAGAGACAGTACCAGAACATTGAGCTGATAATTAGTGTACAGAGAACCTGCGGTCCCAAAGTTAATCAGCAACCATCTGGGAAGATCAGAATGGTTGAGAAAACACCAAAGGGACAGTGTCATACAACATTTCACTGTGACCTGAGGCGGGTTCTAGTGCCCAAATCTCAGCCCCTGAACCTTGAGGAGAGATCTCAATCACCTCCATCGAAATTAACATAAGCAATAGGACAGGAGTGGCCATTCAGCCCCCCATGTGTCTTCCTGCCATGCCAGATGAACATGGCTGATCCCTCCGTTGTTAAATGCATTCATAGATTGAGCGTTCCCAGCTCGCTGGGGTAGAGAATTCCAAACAATCTTTAACCACTGGAAGGGGAAATCCCTTTGTGTCTTGTTTCTAAATGAGTATCACCTCGTTCTGTAATGATGTTACTGAGATAAAGGGACGCCCAACAATGGGAACATTTGAACATTTACCCTGCAAAGTACAGCACTCCCTCAACACTGACCCTCTGACAGCATGGCGCTCCCTCAGCGCTGACCGTCCGACAGTGCAGTGGTCCCTCAGCACTGACCGTCCGACAATGCGACTCTCCCTCAGCACTGACTCTCCGACAGTGCCCGCTCCTTCAGCACTGACCCTCCGACAGTGCAGTGTTCCCTCAGCACTGACCCTCCGACAGTGCGGCACTCCCTCAGCACTGACCCTCTGACAGTGCCCACTCCCTCAACACTGACCCTCTGACAGTGCTCACTCCCTCAGCACTGACCCTCTGACAGAGCAGGGCTCTATTAATATAAAATATTTGTGAGGCCTCTTCGGGATTATTGTGTCCAGTTCTGGTTGCACAGTTATAAGAAGGGTATGTTTAATGTGGGGAGGGCTCACAAAAGATTTACCAGGATGTTGCCAAGCCTGAAGGTGTTAAGTTATCAGTAGAGACTGGATAGGATGAGATTTGTTCCACTGGAGCACAGGAGGTCGAGAGGTGACCTGACAGAAGCTTATAAAATTGTGAGAGGTATAGATAAGGTAAATTCAGGGGTCTTTTCACTTTGCTGGGGTTTTCATAGACCAGGATGTGTATTTTGAAGTTGAGAGGAGAACGTCTTAAAAAGAAAATGAGGGGAAATTCTTTTACATAGAGGGTGTGGAGTGAACTCCCAGAGGAAGTGCTCGATGTGGGTACAGTTACAACGTTTAAAAGACATTTAGATAAGTGCATGAATGGGAAAGGTTTGGAGGGATATGGGCCAGTGCAGGCAGTTTAGATTGGGATTACGGTGGGCGCAGACTAGTTGGGCCGAAAGGTATGTTTCCATGCTGTATGACTCTTTGAGTTGGATTGTTGGTCCTTACGTCTGTCTAGCTGTCATTTGATGTGATTCTCTTGAGGCTATCTCGGCCGGAATTTGAAGAATTTTGAGAGGTCCCCTGCTTCCTTCCTTTCCTATAAGTCTCGCTTTTCAAAGCTACCTCAGGACTCCCTGCCACGCGCAATAGCAGCACGATGCCCAATATCTGCTACTGAGAGCACATTGAGAGGTCAGAGGGCATGACCTTTCACCCCATCAGGACCAGGAACAGAACGGTGTGAAGTTTTGCTTTTGGGCTTTGACTGCATCCTCACAAAAACTACCCTTCCATCCATCGACTCCGCTCATACTTCCCACTGCCTCAGGAAAGCAGCCAACATCATCAAAGACCCCTTGCACCCTGGTTATACTCTCTTCCACCCTCTTCCTTCAGGCAGAAGAATCGCAAGTTTAAACACGTGGACCAACAGATTGAAGAACAGCTTCTTCCCCACTGTTTTCAAGCTCCTGAATAGGCCTTTCATATATTAGAAGTGATCTCTCACTTTGCACCTTCTCTGTAGCTGTAACACTGTCTTCTGCAATCTGTTCTATTACCCTGATGTGCTTAGGGCAGATATGATTTGACTGGTTAGCATGTAAAACAATACTTTTCATTATATTTCAGTGCATGTGTCAATAATAAATCAAGGTTAGGGTCCCTCAAAGGAATTTATGTTGCTCCCTGCATCTATGACCATCTCTTGCTTATACCTCTCTGCCTCCCTCACCTCTTTGAAACTTCACACCCTTGAAACCCACCTGTTTGTCTAGAATTTGGTGAACCTCATTCATCTGTCACCCTTGAAGGCTGTATTTCGCCTTTCAGTCACTCCTATCTTGGAATACTTGCCTCCTTGAAAAGCCTTCTCAACTTGGTCATTTCTCTCAAATTGGTTGTTTGTTAGCTTCGAATGCACTCGGAATTGTTTGCCCTGGGTTGTCCGATCGCAGAATAACATGCAACGGTCAGTGCTAAATTTTGCGTCTTGCCAACATGGGCTCTGGTGAAACACACTCCCCATCCCATCCCAAGAGGAAACATTCACTCACTGTCTACCCTGACAAGCACCTTCTGTATCTTACATGTTTTGATAAGGCCAGCACTGGCCCTTCTAAATACCAGGACTGAGCCCTTCAATCTTTCTTCACAGACAGTGCCCTCACCTCAGGGATTGGCAAGTAGTGTGTTTTGTGAGATCGGTAGACGTGTGGATACCCAGGGCTTCAAAGGCTAGTGTGGAAAAGACATTAATCATGATCGTACTGAATGCTAGGAAGGGCTCAACAGTCCAGTTTCTTGTTGCTTCATGCATTACTCAAACAGTGCAATGTCAATCACTGCCCACTATTCTCAGAGTCATCATAAAATGTGAAGAAATTTTAAAGCTCTGTAATCTAGCTGCATTTCAGACCTAGGGTGACAGAATGCAAGGACAACTTTTCTATCATTAACATTTAGTATGTATGAAAATAATTAGACTGAATCATCAGCACAAGCTCTCCTAACTAAAACGCCAATATCCTTACACCCTACTCCTTACAGATACACATACACACAAACATAGATGTGTACACACAAGCTTGCACTCACTTACACACAAAGACACACACACATATACACATTCTCACTCAGTCACACACATGCACAAATACACACAGACACACATACATACTCTCACTCACTAAAATACATACACATGCAAATGCGCACACACATACTCACATGTATGCTCTCACATGCACATATACACATGCACACACATGCATGCACACCCACACAGAGAGATACATACATCCGTACACTCACACTCTCACGCATACTCACACAGAGACATATGCACACATGCACAGACTCACGCAGATATACAGTCACACAGACATAAAAACACACACACACACTCACACACACACGGAAAAAAATGGGTGATATGGACCAAAATAAAGAATGGGAAGGCAGTTCAGCAATTGCCTGTCCACGGGATCTGCATAGATGATGTTTGTGCTGATCAGAATGCTGCTTCTTAGTTGTCCTTCTCCAGATGCTTTCAGTGATTTGCAGCAAGTACAGGGTGACTGCCTCCCACTTATAAAAGGTCACCGACATGTAGGTTAAAAGCCAGTTGACAGCAACTGCAGAAGGAAAAATAAATTGACTCTTGTAAAGTGGCTTTTACTGCAGAGAACAGAGGGACCCCTGAGCTGGTGGTGGTCTCACGCTATCACAGCCCCAAGCAGTAAAGCTACCTCAGAACCAGTCACATAGCTGTTATCTGGCAGAAGGCTTTCATCACTGATAACTGCCTACTAGACCAATCAGCAACTTGTTGCTGGATGAATCTGTATTTGCACATAACCCTTGGCTCCAGCTCGTCTGCACGCTCCACTCCAACTACAGCTGGAACCAGCAGCTGTGCAAACAGTGCTTACAGTGCTATCAAACACAAATGTCAATTCCCCCAGCAATACTTGGCTTTTAAAACAGCTGTTGCTTTTTTTCAATTCAGTCCGCAATTAAAAAGATGGAAGATAGGTGTTTACACCGTCTGTGATATTTTCAAAAGCCTTTGAAAAATATTTTCGCAACTGTCCAAATCCTCGGTGGTCTTTTATGAATGTAACCAGATTTTGGAATCCGAAAATAATTCTGGTACAATAAAAACAGGAAGTTTTGAATTGTAGAGAAACTTGGCTGGTCTGGCTGCCATCTGTGGAGAGAGAAAAGAGTTTCTTGTTTGATTTCTCCTTAGAACTCTCAGAATAGTTGTGCTGCATTGATTAGTGAGTGGGGATGGAGCAAGGAGCCGAGAGAGAGAGAAGGTGCGAGGTCAGGGGACAGGTATAAGCTAGAGGCAAATAGCTTGTGTTGAACAATAGGGGAAGGGCGGTGGGCTAAGATTGTCCCCAGGACTGCTGTTCCTGATCATTTTCCAGTTGCCGGAGGTTTAAGTGGGATTTGAATGGTCAGTTATTTGTTTGTCACTGGCACTGATTCGATGGACTGAAGGGCCTCTTTCTGTGCAGTAGATCTGAATGACTATATCTGTGACTTAGATTCTCACAGCATGGAAACAGGCCCTTCGGCCCAACTTGTCCATGCCGACTAGGTTTTCTAAACTGAATTAGGCCCATTTGCCTGAATTTAGCCCATCTCCCACTAAACCTTTCCTATCCATGGACCTGTCCTTTCTTAAGCCTTTCAAATGCTGTAACTGTACCCACCTCCACCACTTTCCCTGGCAGCTCATTCCATACACGCACCATCCTCTGCTTCAAAAGTTACCCCTTAAGTTCCCCTCTCACCTGGAACCTGAGCGCTCTCATTTTGTACTCTCCCCTACCCTGGAAGAAACGCCTTTAGCTACTCATCCTATCCATGCCCCTTGTGATTTTATAAACCTCTATAAGGTCACCCCTCAGCCTCTGATGCTCCAGTTTCAGACTGTCCAGCCTCTCCTTATAACTTAAACCCTCCAGTCACTGTAACCTCATTGTAAATCTGTTTTGCACCCTTTCAAGTTTAATAACACCCATCCTGTAACAAGTGTCCACTGAATGTGAGCCAGAGGGTGATGTTCCTTACATCCAAATAGTCTCTGGAAATGCAATCACCCTTTCACTTGTGATTGGGTGAGGTGGATTAACTCATGGAGCACAATTCAGACCAGGCGTCATAAATACAAAACACAGATTTGGCAGAATTTTCCTGCCTCTGTGCCAGAGGTCGAGATGGGGGATATATCGATACATCTGGGAGGTGTGGTGTCATGGTTAATTGCAGTGTTTATTCCCTGACATCTGTCTCAATGATACAGCTCACTGATAATTTCAACTCCCTGTGGCAGGAAGCACTGATCCTTGAATATTGATGTGTTTGGGGATTTGGAAAATACAACATTAGCAATTTTCAGTTTGCGTTTGCTATTTCAGTGTCGCTATTTCAGGGGGTCCTCCTCACTGCAGAGAAAAAGATTATTACATCCTACACTATCTTCTTCACCCACCCTCCATCTCAGTCTCATGTTCTCCTTCTCCCTCCGCTTCCACTTCTTTCACTAGCTTTCTATCTCACACTTCCTCCTCTTCTGTCTTACACACTCTGCTTTTTCTGACTCACTCCCACCCTTTGTTCCTGCTTGGAGTTCCTCTTTCTCTGTCCCTTTTCCCTACTCTCTCTTGTTTCAAACCAACCCCCTCTGTTTTTCTGTCTCTCTCCGTCACGCTCTTTCTCCTGTTTTGACCTGCACTCTCTGTCCTGTCCAGCCTCTTGTCTCCCTCCCCAGTGTCGACGCAGGCACTCAAACTCCCTCTGTCTCCTCCATCTCCTGTTCCAACTCTCTCAGGCTCACTCATTCTCCCTTGCCCTTGATCACACTGTCTATCTCTGATTCACTCTTTCTCTCTCCTGTACTAAGCCTCATTTCTCTTCTCCTTCTTCCTACTGCAGTGATTCACTCTGTCTCTCTCTCTCTCTCTCTCTCTCTCTCTCTCGCTCTCTCTCTACACACACACACACACACACACACACACACACACACACACACACACACACACACACACACACACACACACAGAAAAGCGCTCACCCGCACCTTCTCAATGTTTCTCTCTGTTACTGTCCTCTCTCTCTCTCACACACACTCTTTTCTGACTCTGTATTAACTCACACTTGCTCTCCCTGTTTACTGCCCATGATCTCTCTCTCTCCCCTGGATTGCTGCACTTACACTCTCTCCTCTCTTGTCCACACTCTTTTCACGTTCATGTTCGCTTTCAGCCTGTGTTATCCCAGTATGTTACCAGATGTGAGGGCACCAGAACATGGGTGGCATTTGCACAGTACCCAGGAATCTCTGATCCATTTTCCTTACAGCTGCCTGACATCCGTCTAAAAAGGTCCATCCCTGTTGGTGACCCTTTTGAAACTGATGAACTCTTCCGTTTAAATCCTCCCTCTCCGACATTTAAATATGATTTATTTCACATCCCTGTGAAGGAGACAGAAAATCGATTGGAGTGAGCAAACCATTTGATCCAACCAGTAAAATAAATAGTTTAATTACAATAGCCTTTCAACTTGCCTCAGACGCCGGCCTGGGGCAAGGGGAGTGAAGCCAGAACATGGCGAATTAACCGTTGCATCCACCGCAGGCAGTACAGACTGAGTTAAAGCTGTCAAGAGAGATTGCACAGCTCTGGCCGAGAATCACTGGAGTTTAGAAGAATTAGAGGATTCCTAAGTGAGGTGTAGGAAGGGGATTAGACATAGAGAGCATAACAAGGTGTGGAGCTGGATGAACACAGCAGGCCAAGCAGCATCTTGGGAGCAGGAAAGCTGATGTTTCGGGCCTAGACCCTTCGTCAGCTCGACGCTGTTATCTCGGATTCTCCAGCATCTGCAGTTCCTATTACACCAAACATAGAGAGCATGTCTTCTCATGTGAGGCAGCCCAGAACCAGGGGTCATATTGTTAGAGCCAGGCAAATGTGAAACAGAGATGAGGAGGAATGGTTTCTTTCAGAGGGTCGTGAACCCGTGGCACTCATTCCCCCAGGATGCAGTGGATATTGGACACTGAGTATATTTAAGGAGGACAGACAGATTTTTAATTGGTAATGGGTTGAAGGGCTTTGAAGAACAGGAAGGAAAGCGGACTTGAGGCTGAGATGAGATTAGCCATGATGGTAATGAATGGCAGAGCAGTCTCAAGGGGCTGAATGACCTACTGCACTACCCAGTTCTCACGTTCTTATGAACTGGGTGTCTTTAGCAACAGGCTGGGAGCGACTGTGATTTCTGGCTGTCAAGTCATTATCTCCAATCAGTTCATTCCCAAAAAGCGAAAAGGGAGAGTGACATGAGCAACTAACCTGAGCCAGTGTAACTTTCAAGTTCAACAACACAAACAGAAGTTACTGGAAACGCTCAGCAGGTCTGGCAGCTTCTGCGAAGAAAAGATCAGAACTGAGGAACCAAAACATCAACTCTGATTTATTTTCTTTTCAGTTGCTGCCAGACCTGCTGAGTATCTCCAGCAACCCCAGTGTTTGTTCCTGATTTACAGCATCCGCAGTTATTTCTGCTTTTTTTCAACTTTCAAGTTCATTGTGAGTTTCCAGTCAGGGAGCAGATGATAATTTTTAAGGACGTTCTGCAGAGAGAAGTAAACACCCCATTTTGATGTAGATTGAGACGGAGTAAAGCCTTGCATTTCTATAGCACCTTTCAGAACCTAAGGATATCCCCTCACTGCTATTGAATTCCTGCTTTTAGGAGTGTACTTGCTGATTGACCAATGGGAGGGCACAGCTAATTTGAGCACTGGAAGCCCTCACAAAGAGAAAAGCCAGGTGATTTCATCCCGCTCCATTGTTATTTCATTAGCGTATGGACACCAGGAGTTCCTGGAGATTTCTACATCGACATCTGCTCCTCTTCCATGTTTTAATTCGCATTCCAACAAGGCACATGTAGCAGAGGTTTTAACCTTTCACCCGAACGATGGTACATCCAGAAGTGCAGCGCCCCCTCAGCACTGACCCTCCCACAGTGCGGCGCTCCCTCAGCACTGACCCTCCAACAGTGCCCACTCCCTCAGCACTGACCCTCCAACAGTGCCCACTCCCTCAGCACTGACCCTCCGACAGTGCCTGCTCCCTCAGCACTGACCGTCCAACAGTGCCAGCTCCCTCAGCACTGACTCTTCAACAGTGCCCACTCCCTCAGCACTGACCCTCCGACAGAGCAGGGCTCCCTCAGCACTGACCCTCCGACCGTGCCCGCTTCCTCAGCACTGACTCTCCAACAGTGCCCACTACCTCGGCACTGACCCCCCGATAGTGCCCACTCCCTCAGCACTGACCCTCCCACAGTGTGGCGCTCCCTCAGCACTGACCCTCCGACAGTGCCCGCTCCCTCAGCACTGATCCTCCCACAGTGCGGTGGTCCCTCAGCACTGACCCTCTGAAAGTGCAGCGCTCCCTCAGCACTGACCCTCCCACAGTGTGGCACTCCCTCAGCACTGACCCTCCCACAGTGTGGCGCTCCCTCAGCACTGACCCTCCGACAGTGCCCCCTCCCTCAGCACTGACCCTCCCACAGTACGGCACTCCCTCAGCACTGACCCTCTGACAGTGCCCACTCCCTCAGCACTGAGCCTCCGACAGCGCCCGCTCCCTCAGCACTGACCCTCCCACAGTGTGGCGCTCCCTCAGCACTGACCCTCCGACAGTGCGGTGCTCCCTCAGCACTGACCCTCCCACAGTGCAGCGCTCCCTCAGCACTGACCCTCCCACAGTGTGGCGCTCCCTCAGCACTGACCCTCCAACAGTGCGGCGCTCCCTCAGCACTGACCCTCCGACAGTGCCCGCTCCCTCAGCCCTGACCCTCCAACAGTGCCCTCTCCCTCAGCACTGACCCACCGACAGTGCCCGCTCCCTCAGCACTTACCCTCCGACAGTGCAGCGCTCCCTGCCTGTGGACTGTAAGAAGTTGAGCATGCTCTCCCTTTTTTTCAGAATTCCGCTCTTAAACAATTTTGTTTTGATTTTTTCAATGGGCTTCGGTGATGCCTCCGCTAATGATTGTAACAAGCTCAATCACGTGGTCCTCATAGAATATGAGTTCCCTAATTGGAGCTGTTAACCTGGTCCAATCAGGGAGCCCTCTCTGACAGATAGGAACAGGAGTGTAAGGATGCTGATATCATCATGCCTGACTATGTAAAGGACAGCTCATTTGTCCAGAAAAGGGAGACCTGGCTGGTGGGATACTAGCCACTGTGAAGTTATTGCAGTTAGCTGGGCCCAGCATTTATTAGCCCCAGCTGCCCCCACTTAAAAAGGAGGGGTTGAGCTGCCTTCTTCAACCACTGCAGTCCAATGCCCCTTAGGGAGGGAATTCCAGGATTTCGACCCAGTGACACTGAAGGAACGGCGATATATTTCCAGGTCAGGATGGGGAGTGGAGGGGAACTTGCAGGGGGCTGGTGTTCCCATGCATCTGCTGCCCCTTGTCCTTCTGGATGGAAGTGGGTCGTGGGTTTGCAAGGTGCTGCCTGAGGATCTTTGGTGAAATTCTGCAGCACATCTTGTAGATGGTGCACACTGCTGTGACTGAGCGTGGGATATTTCAGAGAATAAACTCATCACCCTTTTGCTTCACAGACGATGGTGGAAATAATTTTCCCTAACCTGTCCTGGAACTGATCTTCACTACCTTTGCACTTCTGCAGTAATCAGAACAGGAGTTTGCCATTCACCCATGGACTCCACCAGAATAAACAGCCAGTGCCAATATTCTATTTGAATGCCATATTCCCCAAAAGCATTTTCAGTGATTTCTCCTCCACTGGTTTCTTTGGGAGAGAATTCCACAAAATCCTCAATCTCTGAGTGAAGACATTTCTGCTCACCTCAGTCCTAAATGGCTTTCCATATCCTCAGACTGCTTCCTCTTGTTCTGGTCTTCCCAGAAAGGGAAACATCATCCCAAAGTCCAGCCTGTGAACTGCTGGCAGAACTTTGTACATTTCTGTCTGATCCCCTTTCATTCTCCTGAACTCCACGCCGACCCTCCCAATGCTTCAGTTTCTCAAATGATACGTGAAGTCAAATTTCTGGTCCCTGTCGCCTCTTGTTCTGCACAGCACTGGGTTAGAGGAAGCTTGGGTTGTATATTTTTCACAGCAGACAGAGAGAGTGTCCCTTGAAGGCAATGAGACTCACTCATGTCAGAGTCCCATGTAATCCAGAGATCCAGGTAATTTTCTGGGTACCTGAGTTTGAATCCCAACATGGAATTTGAATTAAATTTGAAATGGTATTAGGAGTCTAAAGATGATCATGAAGCCACTGTCAATTGTCGGAATAACCCATCTGGTTCACTCATGTCCTTTAGCGAAGGAAATTGCCATCCTTATCTGGTCTGGTCTACATGAGACTCCAGACCCACAGCAATGTGGTTGGCTCATACCTGCCCTCCGGGCAATTAGGAATGGGCAATACATCCTGCCCTAGCTAGCAACATCCACACCCCATGATTGAATAAAAGAAGTGGAAAATACTGTGGACACCGGTGGTCTGAAATAAAAATAGATAGGGTCGGAGATAGCCAGCAGGTTGGGCAGCCTCTTTGGTGAGAGAGAGAGGAAAACAGGATTAACACTGCTAATCTTTATCGGAATTCTGTCTCCAGCACCTTCTGGTTTCAGGGAGTTGTGGAATGGTTCTAGGACCCTGGAGCACCATTACAATGATGTCATGGAGCTGCTTCCCACAGGGTAAAAATAA